>NW_019154161.1:3969555-4034437 GCF_002288905.1 Enhydra lutris kenyoni
TATATATATATATATATATACACACACACACACACACATATATATGTGTATATATATATACACACACATACATATATATACATGTATTTTTCATTTCCAGATTCTTCCTCCATTAAGGATCACTTTTCAACAAAAATTGTTTCTTCCCACCTAGAGTCCCCCTTTTTGTAGTCTCTTTCCGCTGATAACAGACCAACTCGGTGCTTCCAATATCTCATGTGATATTTGTTTTTCCAACCCTTTTCAGCAAAAATCCTTTTTCATCACCAGTTCTACCCCGATTAGGCTTTTCCCAGCAAAACCCTCCAGGTCCCTTACCAAGGAAGAACAATAAGGAAAGGAAGAAAAAAATAGATTTCCCTTAACAACAAAGACCCTGTACCATCTAGATTGCCCCGATTTAGTATTGCTTTCTTCCTTCTTCCAAATATTGCCCATCTTTCCCAATTTCACACCTGTGTGCTTGCTTCTTTGGGGACCCAAGTTCTGAATGCCTCTTCCTTTCCACCACCTGCTTTCAGGGCAAAAGAAGTTGGATGAGTGTCCTGAATTTACTACCCAGAATTCCAGGAGGAAATAGCCAGTGGTCTGCCGATCACCTGAATCCCCTCTCTGAGGGGCTTAACCTGGGCCCTCCTGTTCCCTGGAGATTCACTCGTTTGCTCTTCTCCTGGTGAGTTTTCTTCTTTTGTCCTTGTCCAAAGATTGTCAGATGGATTCCTTTCTTTCTCCGAAGGGTTTCTAATCGATCCAAGGGTCTCTGTAGGGATGGTGAAACAATTACAAGTTGCTGCTCTGGGAAGTCAGATAAGGAAAAGGTTTTTTGTAGTGCAAGCTGACTTCTCTGGAGGAATGTAGACATTTATTAAACTGATGTATGTTTCATTGTTGATTGCAAAAATGCTATCCCCCACCCCACTGCCATGGCTCAGGGTAGCAAGTTAGATACCTCCAGGGACAGGCAGGTGAAGGCCTGCAGTGTGGTAAGTCAGACTGTGTGCCCCATCTAAGTGATACCTACCAGTCAGTGGAAATGCCAGGACACTGTTGCCAGAACTTAACTTTGTTTTTTGTTGTGGTGGTGGTTTTTTGTTTTTGTTTTTGTTTTTTTTAAGACATCTATTTATTTATTTGACAGAGAAAGAAAGATCACGAGTAAGCAGAGAGGCAGGCAGAGAGAGAGGAGAAAGCAGGCTCCCCGCCGAGCAGAGAGCCCGATGTGGGGCTCGACCCCAGGACCTCGAGACCATGACCTGAGCCGAAGGCAGAGGCCCTAACCCATTGAGACAGCCAGGTCCCCTGATTTTTTGTTTTGAGACGAGACCAGAACATTTTCTTTATTTGAAGCCTTAAATGGTGATCATGAATTTCAAAGGCATTTAAAGAGAGCGTGAAGCCCTTACAAAACATGCCACTGGCCATCACTATGGAATATTTGCTTTAGGGTTTCTTTCTGTGTTCGCCACGTGTGCACATGCAGGACTTTTCCTTTTTAGAGCTGCAGTTCTCAAACTTTTTGGTCTTAGGAGCCCCTTATACTTAAAAATCATTGAAGACTCCAGAGAGGTTGTGCGTACAAACTATATATGCTGATATTTGGTGCATTGGAAGTTTAGTAAGTTTTTAAAATATTTATTCATTTAAAAATAACACTAATAAACTCATTGTATATTAACAAAGTTGATTATTTTAAAAAATTTTTTCAGAAGACTGTATTTCAGAACACAAAAAATTTGGTGAGAATAGTGGCATTGTTTTATGCTTTTAGAATCATCTGGAATCTCATATCTGCTTCTGCATTCACCCTTTTGAGGTATTCCCTGTAGCTTCTGGAAAGTTTCACTGAGAATGAAAAAGGCAGATAATGTCTGAATATTATTATGAAAATAGTTGTGACCTCGAAGACTCGCTGGAAGGCTCTTGAGGACCCCAGGGCTCCCCACCCCCACCCACCTCTCTTTAAAAACTGCTGTTCTAGATGTTAATGCTTTTTTGCATTTTATGCTAAGATCAGCTTTTGGCATGAGAAGCTCTGAGGTCTCTTTTCCTCCCTTAGTTAATTCTCTGTAAAAATTTTTCCTGGAAAAGGCAGAGGCCTTAACCCACTGAGCCACCCAGGCACCCCTAAATCTGCTCTTTTAATGAACGATCAGAGGAGAAGAGTTAACCCTCTTGTTAGAATTATTTTGGTTCCATGGCCAGGGGGAGGGAGTGTCCTTTGGTTGTTCAGCTTAAGAAACTAGCTACAGAATGTAGGGCAGGAGTCTCAGGCTCGGGGACGGAATCCTCGCGTACAAAGTGGTTACCTGGCAGGGCTTTGACGTCAGCTTCCCCCGGGTAGTCAAAAACCTTGATTTTGAAAACAAAACAAAACAAACAAACAAACAAAAAACCCCCAAAACCTTGATTTTGGGCAAGTTACTTTACTTCTCTGGACTTTATTTTCCTCATCTGTAAAATAGGGTTAAAAAGAGAGGATGTGCCTGAAAGGGGTGTTGTGGGGATCCGATGATCCATAAGTGATTCGAGGAGGGCCTGGCGCATGGCAAAGCCGGAGAAGTGTCTGCTGCTATTGCTGGGAATTTTGATGATGATGATGATGACGGGGTCCAGGCAGGAAGAAAGTGAGGACTGTGGCAACGTCTGTTAGGAGGAGGCAGTTGCCCCTCACTTCTCTCCTACAGAGAACCCTCAGGAAATGCAAAATCTAACAATTTTCAAGAGAAGCCAGACATTAATATATTTAGTTGAAATCTCCCCGTTAAGAAAAATGTCGGTGACGAACCCAATTGCAAAAAAGAAAACACCACATAGGCTGAACAGAACAGGCCTATAGTGGCAATAATGTTTGGGGTGGGAAAACAGGGAAAGAATTTGCACCCCCGGGGTAAAAGCTGCAAGTCGCCCTTATTTCCCAGCTTCGGGTGTGCCCACTCTCTTCGTGGTAACACTGATGCAGAGAGGGAAAGGAGAAAATGGTGCTTGCGGGGGGCGGGCGGCGGGGAAGGAAGGAAGGAAGGAAGGAAGAAAAGCAGGCAGAATAGCAGGTTGGAGCTTTTCAAAAAGTAATGGGATCTTGTCACTCATCTGCGAAAGGAAAGCAGAACGCTTTCTTTGACCAGAGTTAGTTCCGTGCCAGGCAAGATGCTGTTGAAGGGTTTCATTCGGTAAAGCTACTCAGAGAGAGGTTGGTCCTAAGGAAATCAGGGTCCTAAGGAAAGAGCTCTCCAGGGGCCTGGCAGGGCATAGAAATGAGTGAGGTGGGAGAGGGTGAGAGATTAGGTGTTGGTGGGGACCCCGGCAAACCGGACAGTGTCTGCTCTGTCCAGAGCAGCTGCCCTTCTCAGCTCCAGCTGTGGCTTCCTTGCAATGGCAAAGCTTCTCTTGAAAGTTATAGCAATGGACAGAGACTCAGGGGTTTTTTTTTGTTTTTTGTTTTTTTTTGTTTTTTGTTTTTTTTTGTTTTTTGTTTTTTGTTTTTTTTTGTTTTTTTTTAGCATTAAGACTTATTTATTTACTTATAGTAAGCTCTATGCCCAACATGGAGCTTGAAACTCACAGCCAGGAAATCAAGAGTCACGGTCCCCAAACTGAGACACCCAGGCGCTCCCCCTTCCAAGATTTTGAAATAGAAGTCGGAAAGCACGCCTCCAATAAGAAATCCGCAGAGCAGCGAGCATCCCGTGTGGTAGCTGCCAGGCACTTGTAGCTGTGTACGCTAGCATTTCATGACACTTCAATAAAATACATAATGTAGCTGCTCAGTTGCAGCTCCTGCATTTCTAGGTGCCCATCAGCGGCTTGTGGCTGGTGGCTGTCCTCGCACAGCGCCGATATAGACGGTTTCCATCAGCACACAGAATTCTTTAGGACAGCGAGGCTCTGTCCAAAAGAAGTCTACAGATTTTTCAACTTGACAACAAATAGAAAAATATTCAGATTAATTGTGGGTGAAATAAAACCCCTTCATACAAGCGGTAAGTGTTTAGATCATTCCCTCCTTTCCATCCAAACGATGCCTCAGTAAATGTTCCTTACCAGAGTGTGTATCTGTTGCTGCAGCCTAGAACGTATGGTAGACTAATTTCCCAAGAGGCTGTAGCTTTTCACAGGAGAATCCCTGTCTCCTCCCGCTCCCACCAGTCATAGAATGACAGGCCTTTTTTAAAAGAAAAACATTAAAATTGCTTCGTATCCCTAGCGTTGGCTTAAGTTGTTTTTTTAAACTATTAAACAAGGCATAAATGATGATAAAACAAGGCATATATTCCTAAAGCTTACAGTTCTTGTGGCACCATAAAGCCAGAATCAATTTGCAAATTAAATGTAAAACAAAGCAACCAAACCAATGTAATTCATATTACAAACATCAGTTTAGTGGGAGGGGTGCTATTTTGCTAAAACCAAACAGCTTTCTTGAAACAAACATCTTGTCGAAGGCTGCACTGGGCCGCTGTGGGTTTAGCAGACCCCGTGATGCCTCAGGTCTTCTGTCCTTTTCCTCAGTTCAAACTGCCGCAAGACCTCCATTTGTACCCTGATGTCTGTTGGCTTTTAGGTGACCCCAAAGTCCTTGTTATGAGCTAAATCCACCTCTGTCCCCTTCTCATTAGCCTGTGACAATGAAAATCATCCCTTTTGGCATTCATGCATTTATAAACATACCCCAGGTGTGGAAATCACATGGTAGTACTGGGTTATAAGGTAGTAAACCAGTAATTCTCATAGACTGATTTTCTTTTCTTAGGTTGTTCTCTGAAGGAAAGCACTAAATTATAAAATTCTTGGAAAGAATTGGGAATGTCTGCAAGGTTCCAGGGGCCCACAAACCCTGCCCCACAAGGATTAGCAGGGAGCCCTATATCTAGAAGGTGCTAAAACTTGTTGAATTGAATTTATCTGTTGATAGAACAAGAACAAGTTCAATATTGGCTGAGGAGGGGTTTGCTTTACTAACTGGAAAAGGATGTAAATATCAAAACATGGCCTTTGGACTTTGGGCATGCCTGCCCCAAGTGGTAATGAGACCAGTTTGTCCTGTGGATGATGGGAGTATGCTGGAAAGCACATGACTCGGCCTGTGGGGAATTCTGCCCCTATCCAGAACCTTTTGTGCTTTCTCTATTAATTGGTGTAGCGCAGTGTAAATTTATTTATGGTGAATTAATATTGTGTAGTGGGTAAGAACACAAGCTATAAAGTCAGAATATCTGGGTTTAAGGTTCGGCTCAACACCTCATTAGACATGTTACTTTGGATAAATTACTCAGCATCTCAGAGTCCACCAGGTCCTTTCCTTCTTTGTAAAATGGAAGTGATACAGCTCCAACCTCCAGGTTGGAGAGAGAAGAGAGTGAACTCGTGCATGGAAATCTCTGAGAAGGAGAAAAATGCTTCATATTTTATTTTATTAAACATGGCTTCATGTTTATTTTAAACAACGTTTTCTATTTTCTTTTATTAGCTTGTTTTTATTATTGGAATCTGAAAAGAAGAGATGGCTTCTTTCCTCTTTGCAGTGCTGAAGAAATTCGTTTTGCCTCAGAATATAAATTTCTATGGCCCACACTCCCTTCTCTGCAATTTAGAAACCAGAAAAATTCTGACAATGCCACAGGGTCGCAGACCTATTGGGTGGGCAAACCTGAACTCACAGGTTACCTTTTATAGTATTTATTCCGTTTACTCAGAGTCATCACAGGTGTTGATGCGAAAATAGTGATTTGGTTACCGGGCGCTACCCCAGGCCCACTGAAGTTTACTTAAGATCCAGTGTTTTTCATTGATTTACCCATATTCTGAATTCTAGAACTCACTTGGGTCTCAGAGTTGTACTCTTGTGGGCCTGTGTTCCCCTTTTGAGCTCCCCCAATAGGCTCCACACCCAGACGTGCACGTAGCTGCATGGCATGAAATGCAGGTGTTCTGGGCACAGCTGTTCGACTACATTTCAACCTGGAAAGTTTAAAAACAGTAGAAACCAATAGCCTAGGAGTCTAGACCCGAACTCCAGTTACTCTAGGATCCAACAGATTTGTTACCAGTGAGTCATCAAGGATTTACTAAATGTTTAGGCGAGGATGGAATTATTCATAATAGCCAAAAATGGAAACAGCCCAAATACGCATCAACAGATGAATGGATGAAGGAAATGTGCTATATGCAGACGATGGAAAATGGTCTGTCCGTAAAGTCATGAAGTAATAGTGCACGCTGCAGTGTGATTTACCTTGAGAATGCTATTCTTCCCAAAAGCACCAGACGTAAAAGGCCGATACTGTTTGATTCCATCGTTTGTATGAAACAGTTGGCCCTCTCATTGAGCCATACTTTGTTTGCCCGCCTCGTAATTACTTTTGCTGAGAAAGTGGACATTTTTAATATTGTAATGTGGTGATTCTTGGAATCAGATTCTCCTTCCCCCTACCCCAAGGTTTGTTGCTGGCCACCGCTTATGAGTTATAATGTTTGGCTAGTGACTTTTGTAGACGCTCACTGTAGACTGTATTCTTTGTCGTGCATGGTCAGCAAAGTCTCTGTTCTGTTAGTCTGCGGTCAGCTGTGATTTGGCGGAGATTCCCTTAAGTGCCTGGAGTCAAACACATCTCCTGGTCATTGCAGTGGGGCTCTGAGTGTTGGGACACAACTTCTGCCCTCAGCAGGAGTTCACAGACCCAAAGTCAGCCAGAAGTGAGAGCTTAGAGCCTTCACAAGTGTTTTCTGAGCATGTGCCTGCCCTGGACACATGGCCTTCTTGATTCCTTGAAACATGTGGATGGTTTTTTGTTGTTGTTTGGTTTTTTGTTTTTTTTAAAGATTTTATTTATTTATTTGACAGACGGAGAACACAAGTAGGCAGAGAGGCAGGCAGAGAGAGATGGGAAAGCAGGCTCCCTGCTGAGCAGAGAGCCTGATGTGGGACTCGATCCCAGGACCCTGAGATCATGACCTGAGCCGAAGGCAGAGGCTTAACCCACTGAGCCACCCAGGCGCCCCAATGTGGATGGTTTTTATTTTTAAAGTTTATTTTATTCTTAGTTAACTGGAGTCCGTAGTTTACATGAGGATTCGCTCTTTGTGTTGTGCAGTTCTGTGGGTTTTGGCTAATGTATAATGTCTTGTACCTACTATTACGTGAATCACACACAGTAATTTCACTTCCCTCAAAGTCCCGCCTGTGCTTTACCTATTCATCTCTCCGCCCTCCCCTCAAACCCTGGCAACCACCAGTCTCTGAGTGTCTCTATAGTTTTGCCTTTTTCAAAATGCCATATGGTTGGAATCATATAATATGTAGTCTTTTCAGACCAGCTTTCTTCACTTAGCAACATGCATTTAAGTTTCCTTCATGTGTTTTTGTGGCTTGACAGCTCCTTGGCTTTTTTTTTTTTTTAAGATTTTATTTATTGAGAGAGAGAGTGTGAGCAACCACAAGCTGGGGGGAGGGGGAGAAGGGCAGAGGGAGAAGGAGAAGTAGGCTCCCCATCAAGCAGAGAGCCCAGTACAGGGCTCAGTCGCAGGACCTGAGCTGAAGACAGATGCTTAACCGACTGAGCCACCCAGGTGCCCCTAGCTCCTTGGTTTTCATTGCCGAATAACATTCCATTGTACACAGGTGCCAGAGTTTGGTTATCCGTTCTCCTACTGGGAGATATCTTGGTTGCTTCTAGTTGTTTGCAGTTACAGATAAAGCTCCTGTAAACATTTGAGTGCAGGTTTTGTGTTGACATAAGTTTCCAGCTCACAGGTAGATACGGAGGAGTGTGATGACTGGATTGTACAGTGAAACCATGTTTAGTTTTGTAAGAAACTGCCAGCATGGAAGCTTTTCAGAGCCCTGACTCTTCAAAGCCTCTCACTGTCCAGCTCTTCCTCCCTGACTTTCCGTGGCATATTTGTTGTTGGCCCCAATTAATATCCTTTGCCCTGGGCTGCAGCATCTGCCGCATTGTTTTTATTTTTTATTTTCTGAGCATTTTTTTGTTGAAGTATAATTAATATACACTTATATTAATTTTGGGTGTACAATGTGGCCTTTAATGTTCTCAACAAATGCCATCCTCGTGGCTGTTCTCTGCCGAGAAATTCCAAGTTAGGCAAAATCAAGGCAAGACCTCCGTGTTAGACCTCCATCTGACAGGTCAACACAGACAAGCTCAGGCGTGAGAACAAGATCTTCTCTGCTGCCTTCTGCACTAGGAGCCCACACCAGAATGTGGCTTCTGCCTTCAAAACCACAGCTGGTAGGGGGAGGAAGGGGGATGAGACAGGAGTAAGTTAAAATGCCACAGGACCATGTTTCATTCACCTTTGTCTTGCTAAGGGTTGGTTTGTTTGCAGTAAACCATTGGCTATTTTCCAGAGTTCCAATAAAGCTGACTTTTTTCATTGTTTCTGCAGTGGCATGGGAAGTTTTTAAGTTACTAACTTAATCTTTTTCCTTCTTACAGGGCTATGCAGATAGTCTCTTTCCTCTTGGGTCAGTTTGGTGATTTGTGTCTTTTTAGAATCTGTCCATTTTTCTCCAAGTTACCTTCTTTGTTGGCATGCAGTTGTTCATAGTAATCTTTTATAGTCTTTTCTGGTTTTGTTTCTGCTTTAATTGCAAATTTTAGTCATTTGAGTCTTTTTTTCTCTTTTGGGGGGTGGGTTAAATTCTACCAGTTCAGATGTTATATAGTTTATTCCTTTTCTTTTGGTAGTTACACTTGGATTTTTTTTAGCATGGGTAAAGTATAAAGTTAAACCTTGTCTTTTCTTTCCCAAATGGTTCAAAACCTGTATTAGCCTTTGAGCCAAGGTCTATGTGCAACCTCTTATGCCTTGTCTGAAAACGTCTTTGTTGCACACCCTTAATACTAGGTTCCCTGCATGTTGAGTTCTGAGCTGGCTCTCACCCTGCCTTCATCTGCTGGCGGTGCTATTCCTGGTCTCCTAGCCTTTGCTCTTTTGAGATGTTTGCCAGCAGGCTAGCCATCATCCCTTTGTAGACTATCTGCCTCTCCTTTCTGGTCCTTTGTAGGGTTTTCTCTCTTTCTTTAGTGGTCAGCAGTTCTACTGTTGTGGGTTGAGGAGTGAATTCACTTTTACTTATCCTGCTTGGCTTTGCCCCACTTGGTATTAACCAATCATCTTCAGGAATTATGAGCTTAATTCCGGTGTCCCTGCAATTCTGGAAACTTCTCCACCAGTATCTCTTTAAGATGTCATTTTTCCTGGGGCGCCTGGCTGGCTCAGTCAGTGGAGCCTGCCACTCCATCCTGGAGTTGTGAGTTCGAGCCCCACATTGGGTATAGAGATCACTTAAATATAAAATCTTTAAAAAAAATATGTCATGTGTTCTGTGTTCTCTCCTCTTTGTCGGGGGGGCGCCTGTTAGACACTGTTAGTCTTTTGCATTTGCTTCTCTGTACTCTCTCAGTTTCCCATTTGTGTTTTCCATTTCTTTCTCTCTCTCTCTGCTGGATCCTGGGGGTACTTCCTCAGATTGCTCTTTCAATTCATTATTTCTCTCTTCAGCCCTGTTTCTTCTGCTGCTTAGCCCTTCTAAGTGAGCTCTTGATTTAAATGTCTTCATGAATGTTTCACTTGTTTCTTTTTAAAAATGTTTGGTCTTGCCCTGTACTGACTTACTCTTTTCTCATGCTGGGTTTTATTGTCTCTCATTGCCCGTTTTCTTCCTGACTCTTGGGGGTACACTCTGGCTTATGTGGAGAGTTTTTCTTCTTTTCTTTTATTTTTTTAAGATTTTATTTATTTATTTGAGAGGGAGAAGCACGCTGAGCAGAATGCCTGACATGGGACTCGATCCCAGGACTCTGGGATCATGGCCTAAGCCAAAAGCAGATGCTTAACCAACTGAGCTACCCAGGTGTCCCATGTGCAGAGTGTTTCTTTTTCTTTTTCTTTTTCTTTTTAAGATTTTATTTATTTATTTGACAGAGAGAGATCACAAGTAGGCAGAGAGGCAGGCAGAGAGAGGAGGAAGCAGGCTTCCTGCTGAGCAGAGAGCCCAACGCGGGGCTCGATCCCAGGACCCTGAGATCATGACCTGAGCCGAAGGCAGAGGCTTTAACCCACTGAGCCACCCAGGCGCCCCCAGAGTTTTTTCTTTTTGATTGTGTAGTTTTCCCATGCATGGCTGGGCTCTTCCAAGGTCCCAGATCTCTACTTCCTGCAAGCTCAGGACCCTGTTTCCTTTTCTCCTGTGTCAGTTATGGCCCTGGGTTCCAGCTTCCTGGATAATGCTCTTTAATAGGAATATAATATGAATCGTATATATAAAGTTTTTTTTAGGAGCCACATTGAAAAACTAAATAGAGGACGATGAGATTCATCTTTTTTTTTTTAAGATTTTATTTATTTATTTGACAGAGAGAGATCACAAGTAGACGGAGAGGCAGGCAGAGAGAGAGAGAGAGGGAAGCAGGCTCCCTGCTGAGCAGAGAGCCCGACGCGGGACTCGATCCCAGGACCCTGAGATCATGACCTGAGCTGAAGGCAGCAGCTTAACCCACTGAGCCACCCAGGCGCCCCAAGATGAGATTCATCTTAATAACATATCTCACCCACTGTATCCAAGATATTATCATTTTAACATGTAGTAATATAAAAACATACTAAACTTATTTTTTTTAAAATACTAAGTCTTGGGGTACCTGGGTGGCTCAGTGGGTTGGGCCTCTGCCTTTGGCTCAGGTCATGATCTGAGGGTCCTGGGATCAAGCCCTGCATCGGGCTCTCTGCTCAGCGGGGAGCCTGCTTCCCCCCTCTCTCTGCCTGCCTCTCTGCCTACTTGTGATCTCTGTCAAATGAATAAAATCTTTAAAAGAAAATACTAAGTCTTCCAAATCCAGTGTGTGGGTTAGACTCATGGCATGTTTCAGTTTGGGCCAGTCCCATGTCATGTGCTTCACAGCCCTGTATGACCAGTTGCCGCCATATTGGACAAGAGGCTCAGTATCAGAGTCTAACTTTGCCTTCTGGCTGACTTGAGCCTACACCTCTGAGTTTCCTTTGTATTTTCTCCTTGTTGCTGGCACATGGGGTTTTGCCTCTCTCTTGAGCTTGGCTACATATTAAAATTTTTCTTTTGTCATATTTCTCTGTGTTTATAGCTGGAGAAAGAGGTCAGTTCTGTCTGCCATGTTGCTGGAAATCCTTCTATTTATTCCCTACAACAATCTTTTTTTTTTTTTTTTTTTTTTTTAAGATTTTATTTATTTATTTGACAGAGAGATCACAAGTAGGCAGAGAGGCAGTCAGAGAGAGAGAGGAGGAAGCAGGCTCCCCGCGGAGCAGAGAGCCCGATGCGGGCCTCGATCCCAGGACCCTGGGACCATGACCCGAGCCGAAGGCAGAGGCTTTAACCCACTGAGCCACCCAGGCGCCCTCCCTACAACAATCTTATGATGGAGTTTCTCTTATGCCCAGTTTACAGATGAGGAAACTGGGGCTCGTGGAGCTTAAGTGAATTGCCCAAGTTCCCATGGCTGTTAAGTGGAAGAGAACAGACCCAAACACAGGTCTGTTTGAACTCCCAGTCCATGCTCCATCTGCCATGCTGCATTGCCATCTCATAATTTTGATTCCTCCTCATTCATTTTCAGGAATTAGACAGCACCAAGAGCTTTTCCTCCCTGACTCCTTACACGGCCTTGCTTGTCTGGAGAGTAGCTCTTGGCCAAGACCTGGCAGTGGAGAGCCATGGACCAGTACAGCCTCGGGGACGAGGGTGCCCTCCCTCCAGAGATGCATCTCCCTTCGTTTTCCGAGAGCCTCAATTGCAGTGACACCCTCAACCGGGATCTGGGTCCCAGCACACGAGACCTGCTCTATGCTGGCCTGAGTGGTTTGGACCTGGACCCCAGCCTCCCAACGCCCGACATGGCCAGTGAGGTGCTGGAGGACAACTTAGACACCCTGTCCCTGTACTCAGGGAAGGACAGTGACTCTGTGAAGCTGCTGGAGGAGTTCGCAGACCCGGAATCTCAGGCTTCCTTACAAGGTGAGGCTGTCCACCTGGGTCTGAGGGCCCCAAGGGCTGTGCGAAAGCTCCTGTGGCCAGCTCAGGGTTGCTTCTGCATGGACTGGATAGGAAAATTTGTATCCTCCACAGGTGACTAGGAAACAGGGGACAGTCACTTTCTTTTTTAACTTGGGAATTGTTTCCAACTTCCTAGTCAAGGAAACTAAACACTGATCTGGAGGAATAATGTTGAGAAAATGGGCCATTCGTGGATGTCCTGATCTTGTGTGTTGTGTGGGCAGACGTTTGAGTTCACGGGAGATTTTCCTACTGATCACATCTCAGAGGCCCTTTTCATGTTTACAGAGTGACCTGGGATCCCGTCTGTCACTTGATTGGCTAAGCTTCCCCAGCCTCAGTGTCTCATCTGTGAAGTGGGGGGATGATAGTGTCCACTCTGCTTCCCTGCAGAGTATCAGCAGTCAGAAGCAAGGGAAGAAAGGACTGGAAAAGCACTGCACAGACTGTAGAGCACGAGACAGATAGCAGTTATTTCCATCAGTGTCGGTAGAGCTCATCTCAGACTAAGACAAGTCTTTCTCTCCAACAGCAGAGGAGCACAAGGAGAAAGGATGCAATAGTTAAATGGCTTGGTGCAATTTCTGTGGGGTTTTTTTTGTTTGCTTTTAGTCTTCCCCAACAAGATAAATCCAATTTTTAAAACTTTTTTAAAAGATGTATTTGTTTCTTTGAGAGCAGGCATGTGTGGGGAGGGGCAGGGAGAGAGAGAATCTCAGGCAACTCCCCGCTGAGCACAAAGCCCACCTCGGAGGCTCAATCTCACGACCCCGAGTTCAAGACCCGAGCCCAGACCAGGAGTTGGGTGCTCAAATGAATGAGCCACCCAGGTGCCCCAAATTCAGTTTCTGCTAACTCTTTTCACAGGTTCATGGGTCAGTTGCTCAGATGGGTTGACTGAGCTAGAGCCTTTTGGTGGTTCCGTTCACACCACATGCATGGAAGGCCACGTCCGTGATGGCTCTGCTGAGCAGGGGTTCAGTGAACGTCTGCTCCAGGAGCAGCTCTGGGAAGGTCCTGAAGACTTGCCAAAGTGAGAAAGTCCTAAAGCCCCTCTCCACACAAGACACAGTAGACAAGGGCTCAGCCTTGTCCCCTTGTTGGAACAATGGCCAGGGTAGACTCCTAGAATCATGGGACAGGTGCAGTGTTGTAAGCACGGGGCCAGGCCTGGGGGTGCTGCAGGAATTAGGGTTCTCGACTCCGGCCACAGAAACCACCTAAAGAATGCTTGTAGTGTGAATATGTGTGCACTTTGCTGGGCAGAGAACTGGCAGCCTTCGCCAGGTTTTCACGGGGGGTCCACATCCCTCCCTGCAAAGTGTGTTACCAATCATTAACCTTGAAGACCAATTGAAAGAGCAGGAATTTCTCCCACAGTTGGTCCATCCACCAGATGACTGTGGAAGTGCCTGTGAGTGTGTCGGGAGGGAATTCTAGGCACTGGAGACGGCAGGAGCCCACAGCGTCCTTGCATCCATCACACCTGTGTTTCTGGTGGTTTGAAATCTGCTTCTCTTCAGTCAGACACAACCAAACCTAATCTCTGTCCCTTGGAGCAGGACAGAAGCAGGCTCTTTCCTCCCCACATGCTGCCCCTTGAGATGCTGTCCCACCCCTCTCTCGCCTGAGCATTCCCTGTCCCTTCCTGGGTCCTCGGGTGAGTGGTTTGTAAACATTTTACCCAAAGAGATACAGAAAACACAGAAATGTAGTCAGATACACGAGAAAAGGAAAACAGAAGTGGCCCAGAGTCCTCCCAGTCAATGCCATTCTCTCAGCTTGTTTTCTATTCAAGTTGTTTTGTCTCTTTCTGTTCTGTAATGGGTCGCTCTTCTCTCACTGAGTAGCATCGTATGAATATCCATTCATGTCGTCAGATATTTTCCCCCAGTTTTATCTTAAATGCTGTGTCCTAGACCATTGAGAGCGTCCTGCGGTCCCCTGCGTGCCCTTTCATCAGATGCTAGGAGGTTTCTAACAGGAAAGGCAGTGCTGCCGTTAACTGCTTTGCCAGCTACGTTTTCGTACAAATCCATGTTTGTTCCTTTAACATCCCAGAAGTGGAATTGGCTGCCAGGAAGGATCTGTGCTTTGCTGAGGTCTTGGACTCTATTTTTCTGGCTTGGCCTTCTGAGAGCACCACGGATGGTCTAGCCATAAATCCTAGCCCAGGGTGGTCACCTTGTCCCAGAAGTGCTTCAGATATCGCCGCCACCATCCCTCCGAATGCCATCCCGGGGGTCCCTTCTCCCCCTCTTCCTTCTCTCTCTGCGCAAAGCTGCTGTATTTAGACGACACAGACGTGGTCCCTCTGCCCCAGCAGGCTGCAGCCCCGAGACTCACTGAGTGCCTTAGCCGTGCCCTCTGACTTCCCCACACGTCTGTAACCTGTGCTCTCTCCCTTTGTTTAGACCTCGGGCTCGGCGCCCTCAAGGTGCCTAAGGAGGCTGATGAAGGAGGCCGGGCCACCTGTGGGAGCGCCAGGAAAGGCAAGCGGCAGCACGCTTCCCCCCAGAACCCGCTCCTGGACTGCAGCCTCTGCGGGAAGGTGTTTAGCAGCGCCAGCTCCCTGAGCAAGCACTACCTGACGCACAGCCAGGAGAGGAAGCACGTCTGCAAGATCTGCGGCAAGGCCTTCAAGCGCCAGGACCACCTGTATGTCGGAGTGTGGTCGGGGCTGGCGGGGAATGGGCGAGCTGCTCCTGGGTCTCCCTCACCCCATCCCAGGCCCCCCAGCCGGCCGTCCAGCTCCCCAGCTGGCTGGGAGCTGTGCACGGACGCCCCTCTGTTCTTCTCACACTGCCCGCTGTGGAGCGCGGGGCTCACACAGCCCGGGACAGGTCCCTCCGCCCAGCCGGCATGTTCCCACCGGGATGGAAACCGCTGCCTCCACTGCAGGCGGGACCCTTGTGGGTTTCAAGACACATAGGGGTTCGCTCCAAGGCAATTTTATCATGCAGAGGATTGGGCTAACTATATAGAGAAATGCTTGGAGTCCCCAGCAGGTGTCCAAGGAGGACAGATCTGCGTCTCCTGAGGCATGTGTGTGGGAATAATTCAGGGGCGTGAGAGATTCCGAAATGCCTGTTTCTAGAATATGGCAACGGAGCATTGTTTTTTCTTACTCCTTTAAAAAAAAAAAAACAACTCTGGATTTAAAAAAATAAAGCCCGTTGTAAGAGTTAGGAGACAGAATTCCCTTTGTTCTAAGTATCTTGGAAATGATGAGCCTTTCTTGCTAGCAAGACAGGACAGACTTTTTTTCAAACCCAGAGACTTGACCGTGGGAGATGGCAAGCCCTTGCATTTTTAGGAGGCTCCTCAGCTCCTTCTCTTCAGCTTCCCTCAGAAGGGTTTCGGGGTGGGGGGCTTCTAGAGATAACCCCATGTGCCATGCGGTTACTGTCTAGGGCAGGGCTGTTGGGAACCTAGGGCAGGACTGACTGACTTACTTGTTTATGCTTGTGATATGCTAACATAGCCAGAAGTAGGATGTAAATGTACATATTCATATTCATTCATAATTGCAGAAATTACAGGAGGCACATTTGGTTGTTTGCTAGAAAGTTTTTACCCATGGGGCATCTGTAATTTTTTTCCCCCGGGGAGTAGGCTCCAGGTAGCAGTCTCCTTGGAGGAGTGCTAGGAGAAAGCAAAGACTCTTGGGCTAAAGGAAGGGTTGTGGGGAAGTAAGCATCTCCTTGAGCGTATCCTGCAGAACCTTAGTCCTCAGGGACACTATGAGGGGCTATTTGAATAAACGCTTCTGTGGACAAATAAGTCCGAGAGGCATGGGAGCTGAAAGAGGGGTTTGTCTTCCTACTGCGTGGCTTTTAAATTTGCTGCTCTGATCCTCCAAGGAGCAAATAGTGTTTGTTCAAAACTTGCTTGCCAGCTGAGCCCACCTCCTCAGCGAGCCACTCTGGAGGACTGGTGTTCCTTGGGAACTCACTTTGGGGAATGCCAGTCTGCCTTTCATTGATTTTTTTTTTCCCTCTGATGAGGGGTTTGCTTAAAGGTGAGGGACAGGAGCGCCCCTTGCATTTGGCCATCCGCAGCTGCTTGGGTCTCTCCTCATGGGGGGCGGGGGGGGGCGGAGCATGTATAGCTTCTGATATGGCCGCACCACTGCCCCTTGGGGACACCCTTGGGGTCCCTGGGGAGCGGCAGCTGAGGCAGCCGCTGACTCCCTCCCCCCGTGTGGCCGCAGGACCGGGCACATGCTCACCCACCAGAAGACCAAGCCATTCGTATGCATGGAGCAGGGCTGCAGCAAGAGCTACTGCGACTACCGCTCCCTGCGCCGCCACTACGAGGTGCAGCACGGCCTGTGCATCCTGAAGGAGGCCCCCCTGGAAGAGGAGGCCTGCGGGGACTCCCCGCACGCCCACGAGGCAGCCAGCCAGCCTGCGCCCGCCGGCCTACGTGCCCCGGCACCCCCGGAAGCCCGGTCCCCCGGCTCCCTCTTGCCCAGCCGAGACCTCCTGCGCCGCATCGTCAGCAGCATCGTCCACCAGATTCCCTCTCCCGTCCCGGCTGCCGCGGGGCCCGCAGACGGCGGAGAGGGCAGGACTGTGGCCTGTCTCTGTGCACCCTCTTCCGGGCCCTCCTCCTGCACCTCAGCAGGCATCCCGGCGGCTCCTGGGAACCTGGGCACGGACGTTCCCGAGGAGCCTCGCCCCCTGCGGAAGGAGCCTGCCGCTGCCATGTTCACGGCCGTGCACTCGAGAGGCGCGGAAAACGGCGGCTCCGACTCCACCGAGTCCGAACCCGTGCTCCCGATGCCGCCCAGCCTGGAGGGCTGGCCCGAGGGCGGCCCCCTGCCTGCCTGCCTGCCTCTCTTTCGAGGCCAGACTGTCCCTGCCAGTTCCCAGCCAGCTGGCCACAACTTCCAGTGGCTCCGGAACCTGCCTGGCTGCGCCAAGAGCAAAGGGAACAACGTGTTCATGGTCCACAAGACCCCGTCGATGCAGTCCTGGGAGGGTGGCGAGTCTGGCCCGGGGCCCAGCAGCGTCTCCCCCACAGGGGAGCCCTCGCCCAGCCCAGGGACCGTCAATCTGGAGGACACGTTGCCCTTCCCTGCCACACTCTTGAAGGTGCCTGGGGAGGCCTCCGGTGACCCCAGATACGCCTGCGGGCAAGACGACGCCTGGGTTTCCAAGAAGAGCAAGTTTGACTGTGACTCCTTCTCGTGGCAAAACCCAGGGGAGCCAGGCCTTCAGGATGCCCAGAAGCCGAGCGGGCTCCCGTCGGACGGCACACCGCTCTTCCGGCAGCTGTTCCTGAAGTCCCAGGAGTCTCTGGTGAGCCACGAGCAGATGCAGGTGTTCCAGATGATTGCCAAGTCCCAGCGGATCTTCTCCCAGCTCCCCGGGCCCGAGGGCAAACAGGCCGCCCTGAAGCCCCTGCCAGGGCCCTGGCCACAGCAGCCAACGCCGCCGGCACCCCCCGTCGACTCTCTCCATGCTGGCTCCGGAAACCTGGAGCCAGAGGGGTCCCCCGCCCGCAGGAGGAAAATCACGCCTGTGTTCCCCAGGGAGGCCTCCCCGGCCAGCACCAGACGGGACTCAAAGGGAGGACCCAAAGGGGCCACTGCTCCACCGTCCCTCACGGCCTCATCGTTGGACACCACCGGCAATCCAGACATCTCCTCTCTGGCCAAGCAGCTGAGATCCACAAAAGGGACCTTGGACCTGGGGGACATCTTCTCCCCTGGGGGCACACGGCAGACCCAGTTAGGTGGGGAGCCCCTCGGAGCCCCGCTCCCAGGGAAGCAGGCCCAGGCGGAGAACGGCACGGCATTGGGGGCCACAAAAGGGGAAAAGAGCCAGGCCTGCGCCCGGGGCGGAGGCTACAGGCTCTTCTCCGGCAACCCCAGGTCCCAGCGCTTCTCGGGCTTCCGGAAGGAGAAGGTGAAAATGGATATGTGCTGCACAGCCTCCCCGAGCCAGGTAGCCATGGCCTCCTTCTCATCAGCCGGGCCCCCAGCAGAGCCACCCCAGGACTCCAAGTCCAAGCTGACCATATTCAACAGAATCCAGGTACCTGGGCTCTCCCTCACGATACCCAAAACCTGCCTGTGCTCCAGGCCGGAGTCTCATTCCTGACTTGCTCCCGCATTTACTGGTTGGTCAGGCGTCATGTTTCATCTCGGGGGTTCCTCTAGGGCAGGTTTAGAGAGGCGGAAAGGAAGGTTTGTGGAGACTGTGGTCCCTCCTGCCCCCCTCCAAAGAGCTGAGAACGAGGTCTTTCGAGTTGTCAGACACTTTCTCCCCAAAGCTTTTCCTGCTTGCTTGCTGTTTGCCTTTCACTTCCTTTTGGATTGGCCTCCTTCAGTTCTTCAGAGGATATAAAGGTAGAGATCCTGCCCCCGTAAATATTTCCGCGTGCAATACCGTCTATCTCCTGGTGGGAGTCACGGTCACGACCCTGGCTGGCCCTGCCGAGCAGTAGTAGCCTGGTTCTTGCCTGTCCTTACGGATGGTATGGGGTCTGGGCACGGAGAGGGGGGCCGCTCTGTCTTACCTTGGCCCGAGGTGCCGCACCATTCCCGCCACCCCACAGCTGCCTTTTTTTTTTTTTAACAGCCTGTATCATTTAACTCACCATTTTAAAGTGTACCCTCCAGTGGCGTTCAGTATATTCACGAGGTTGGGTGTCTGTTACCGCTCTTCACCAGAACGTTTTCGTCACCCCCAAAAGAGGCCCTGGACCCTTCGTTGTCCCGCCCAATCTCTCCATCTCTCCCGGCCCCTGGCAACCAGGAACCTACCTTCTGTGTCTGCCGATTTGCCCCTTCTCGGTCTTTCGTGTTGTTGGAGTAGTTGAAATCACACACTGCGTGGCCTTCTGTGCCTCCTTCTCACGCTGAGGGTGGTGTTTTCAAGGCTCGTCACGCTGTGGCTCCTCTTGGTGCTTCGCTCCTTTTCGCGGCTGAGTGACGCTCCCCGTACGGCTGGGTCACGTTTTGTGAACGTGTCCGTCAGCTGTCAGGCATCGTTCCCGCAGCTCAGCCCGTGGGGATTGCTGTGAACGTTCGCGTACAAGGTCCGCGTGCACGTAGGTTTCCCTCTCTCGGGAAACACCGAAGCGGGGCATTGCTGGGTCATATGGCGACTCAGTCTGAGGGACTGTGGGACTTTTCCAGAGGGGACCACACCACTCAGCATCCCCACCCACAGTACAGGAGGGCGCCAGCCTCACGGCACCTCGGGGCCACTTGCCCCGGCGACGGAAACTGCCCAGCACCTTTTCATGTGCTTAGTGGCCATTTGGAAAGCCTCTTGGGTTATGTGTCTTCCAGATCCTTTGCTCATTTTTAAGTTGCGGTGTCGGGCTTTTCATCACTGAGCTGTGTAGGAGTTCTTTATGTGTTATGAGTACAAGTCCCTTGTCAGGTGGTGACTTGCAGCGATTTTCTCCCATTCCGGGGCCGTCTTCTCCCTCTCTTGATGGGTCCTTTGACGCACGGCAGTTCGGACTTTTGATGAAGTTGAATTGTCAGTTCTGTCTTTCCGGTTCAGTGCCCCCCCCCCCCCCCCGGCCCCAGGGCACCGGGTCCTCCTCCGAGGTCACGGAGAATTACACCTGGGCTTTCGTCTCAGAGTCTGACCGTTGGAGGTCTCGTAGGCCTCCTTTCCAACATGGTGGCTCAGATGTGTTTTCATCTTCAGGGTGGAAATATCTACCGGCTCCCCCATCCGCTGAAGGAGGAGAACGTGGCAGGTGGATGGTAAGTTCAGAGGACACACCCCGCCTGGCCTGGGGGAGCTCAGACCCTCCGATTCCTCTGGTGGCTCTTGTGTGCTGGGCCTGAGTCACCAAGTTCTGGATGCTTCAGTCCTGAAGAGGTATGCGTCCGGCCATGAAGATCGGGGCACCCTCTCTCCACTTCCCAGGGTTCATCAAGCATTAGCAGGGGATCAGACTTAAATAAACAAAGAGAAATTAGTGATGGGGACAGAGTCTCTTTCTCCCGTTCTTCCCTCCTGCCGTGTTTCCCCACAGTAACCAGCAAAATGGGGGCCCTGCAGACTGCGCAGAGCCAAGGAGCACTTATGTCTGCAAGAATTGCAGCCAGATGTTTTATACAGACAAAGGGCTGAGCAGCCACATGTGTTTCCACAGCGACCAGTGGCCGTCACCTCGAGGGAAGCAGGAGCAGCAGGTGAAGGGTTGCGCAGTCAGCTCTGTGCTGCTGGGGCTTCCGGGAGGTTTTCGGGGGGTAGGCGACCGGACGTCACTTATCTCAGGATGGAGGCATGCCCCTTGGGGGAGCCTGGGCGGGGGGCCAGGAGTCAGGGCTGGGCTGCTCCGGAGCGGCCTGGCTGGAGCCGCTCTTCCTGTCCTGCCCACCGGTGAAGCTTACAGAGCCGTCGATTCTCTGCACTCAGGTGTTTGGCACGGAGTTTTGCAAGCCACTGCGACAGGTGTCGAGGCCAGAGGGGGACGGGCAGAGTCCTCCAGGAGCTAAGAAGTCCTTGGACAACATGGCCGTGGCCCCTCCGGGGATCCCTGTGCCCGTAGCTCCAGGGAACCGACCCGCCGGGAGCACCGCCAAGGTGGGTGCTGGTCAGGCCGCTCTCTTCCTGCTGCTTCCCCTGCTTGCTGGCCGAAGTGGTCTAGGGGAAAGCACGGCCAAAGGTCCAAAAACTCTCTGAGTCTCAGAGCGAGCTCGTTCAGTCACTAACATCCTCTGCTCCGTGGTGTCCGCCTATGGGAGCAGCGCTGCAGACTCTGGTGACTGCGCCCCCCCCGGGCCTGTCGGTCCAGTAGTCAGCAGACCTGTCCCCAGACAGGGGTGCCCCAGCGTGGGCCGGGCTGTGAGGTGGCCGGGAGGGAGCAGAGAGCATCCTGAGGGGGCACCAGGGACTCAACCTAAGGAGGTTGGGGGGTCTTCCCATACGAGGTGTGGGAGCAGAGACCTGGAGGAGAGGAGGAGTGGGACTGGCAGAGAGGAGCAGAGATCGCATGGAGGTGACAGAGAGCATTGCAAGTTCACGTGCCCGGTCTCTTCAGCCCATACTGGAGGATCCCGCTGGACAAGCCCAGGGGGCACAGGGACGGGTCGCATGGATGTCTTTGCTCGTCTTGCAGGACCTGTTGCTGTTTT
Organism: Enhydra lutris kenyoni; assembly: GCF_002288905.1. Lineage (NCBI taxonomy): Eukaryota > Metazoa > Chordata > Mammalia > Carnivora > Mustelidae > Enhydra > Enhydra lutris. The sequence continues at coordinate 3,990,717 of NW_019154161.1, forward strand.
TCATTTGCTCAAGCAGTGGCCCTTTCTGCCCCCCACTCTCTAAGGACCAGGCATTTTGACAACTGATACTGGCCTCACCTATTTTCAGATTCCCCTGAGTCAAGGCCTCTCCTTGAGGGCACGGGTGCATGGAGGAATCCAGTGGCTTAGTTAGGGTCTGGGGTCTGGCTCAGGTGCAGAGGCCCTGCTCTGCTCCCTATTCTGAGGGCCCCAGGCATGGACGTGCTGGGTTGCAGGTTGTGTGTCCCTCTGTCTCGAGAGTCCGTTCTCTTTTCCCTCTCGCCCGCTATCCTGAAGACATCTGTGTGGCAGGGTGCCTCAGGAGATCCCCTGAGTTCTGAACTCTCTTCTTCCGCAGGGACCAGAGAAAGATGGGGAAGAGAGAGACAGCAAGGATGGCAGCCAACACCGGAAGCGGAAGAAGCGCCCCCAGTCCAAGGCATTGTTCATCCCTCCTCCACCCTCGTCCTTTGGGGAGCTGGGCCCAGGGGGATGCCACCAGAGCTGTCTGCGGTCTCCGGTGTTCCTGGTGGACCGCCTCCTCAAGGGACTGTTCCAGTGCTCCCCTTACACGCCGCCCCCCCATGCTCAGCCCCATCCGGGAGGGCTCAGGGCTATACTTCAACACCCTCTGTTCCACCTCTGCTCACGCCGGTCCCGACAAACTCATCAGCAACATGCGTGGTGAGTGACGCCGGGCACGACTGTGGTCTCTGCTCCGGGTGGGGCGGGCCTGCGGGGGGCCGGGTCCCCTTCCTCCCACCGCGCCAGGCCTGCTATGTGAGCCCCACGGCTGTTCTGGAGAAGCCCAGCACCCTCTGGGACCGGCAGCCTTCTAGGTGCGAGAATTTTACAGCCAGAGAGAAAACGCAGGGACTGTTGACCCTGGCCACCGTCCTGCCCGCCCTTTGAGTAATTTTACCAGTTTGGGCCAGAACAGAATTCATACACCACACAAGTCACCCACTGGAAGCAGACAGTGTTCCTTTAGTATTCTCACAGCCGTCTAATTCTAGGGCAGTTTTGTCACCCCCAGAAGAAGCCCCAGATCCACGCAGTCACACACACTCTGCCCCCCCCCCCCCCCCGCCCTGAGCAACCACTCCTCTACTCTTTCTCTCTCCGGAGCTGCCCGTTCTGGACATTGTGTGTAACTGGGCTCATACCGTGGGGGACATTTTGTCTAGCTTCCTCCCTCAGCCTCCACGGGCATCCATGTGACAGCGCGCGCCACGGCCGCACGCCTATTTAGGGCCCAATGACATCCCGCGGTCTGGACATGGCACGTTCTGCGTACCCATCCCTCACTTGACGGCCGTTTGGGGCATTTCTGTCCTCCGGCTGCTGGGAGTTATGTGCTCCTGAACACCGTGTGCAGGGTTTGTGGGACATGTTTCCTTTTCTCCCGCGTATGTTCCCAGGGGGGCAGTTGCTGGGTCATAGGGTAGCTCTGAGTTTAACCACTTCCGTCGCTACCAGACCGTTTTCCAAAATGATGGACACGTTTTAAATTCCCGCCAGCGTCGTATGAAAGTTCCAGCTTCTCCACATCCTTGTCAGCCATCATGATCTTTCTTCTTATGTGACCATCCTGCTGTGTGTAAGGTGGTTTCGAGCTGCATTTCCCTGATGGTTCCTGAGACTGAGGGTCATTCTGTGTGCTTACCGTCTGTCTGTAATCTTTTCAGATCCTTTCCCCGGATTTTGAATTGCGTTGTTATCTTTTTATTATTCAGTTGTAAAAGCTTCTTCTCTATTCTGGAAGGAAGGCCTTTATCAGGTACATGGGTTTGCAGACTCTCTCCCATTTGGGGCATTGCCTTTTCATTTTATTTGTGGTCTTGTTTGTAGCACTAAAGTTTTTAATTTCGATGAAGTCCAATTTATTTTTTGTCACTTGTGCTTTCCTGATTGTATCTAAAGTTTTGCCTGAGCAAAGATTGCAAAGATTTGCGTCTCTGTCTTCTTGTAAGAGTTGTATCATTTTAAGTCTTAAATTTATGACTGATCCATTTTGACTTTTATGTATTGTGTAAGGTGGGAGTCCCAACTCGTTCTTTTGCATGTGGCTATACATTGTTCCAGCGCCACTTACTGACAGTGCTGCTCCTGGGGCACCTGGGTGGCTCAGTGGGTTAAGCCTCTGCCTTCGGCTCAGGTCATGATCTCAGGGTCCTGGGATCAAGTCCCACATCGGGCTCTCTGCTCAGCAGGGAACCTGCTTCCCTCTCTCTCTCTCTGCCTGCCTGTCTGCCTACATGTGATCTCTCTCTCTGTCAAATAAGTAAGTAAAATGTTAAAAACAAAAGAAAAGAAAAGAAAAAGAAAATGCTGTTTGTTTCCTCTTGAATTGGCTCGGCACCTTGTGGAAAGCCGATTGACCATAAATGACTTGAGATTCTTTTTCTGTTTTTTTTTTAATATTTTATTTATTTATTTGACAGAGATCACAGGTAGGCAGAGAGCAGAGAGGCAACCAGAGAGAGAGGAGGAAGCAGGCTCCCTGCTGAGCAGAGAGCCTGATGCGGCGCTCAATCCCAGGACCTTAGGATCATGACCTGAGCCGAAGGCAGAGGCTTTAACCCACTGAGCCACCCAGGCGCCCCTCTTTTTCTGTTTTAATGCAGACATTTACAGCTATGAATTTCTCTCACAGCACTGCTTTAGCTGCATTTCACAAGTTTCAGCATGTTGTATTCTTATTTTCATGTATCTCATAGCATGTTCTGATTTCTTTTTTTAAGTCTTTTTAAAAAATTTTATTTATTTGAGAGAGAGCATGAGTGGGGGTGGGGTGTGGCAGAGAGAGAGGGGGAAGCAGACTCCCTGCTGAGCAGGGAGCCTGATGCAGGGCTCCATCCCAGGACCCCGGAATCATGACCTAAGCCAAAGACAGACACTTAACTGACTGAGCCACCCAGGCGCCCCTGGTTTCTTTTTTGATACAGCGATTATTAAGGAGTGTGTTGTTTAATTTCTGCCTCTTTGTGAATTTTCCAAGTTGCCTTTTTTAAATAGATTTTTAATTCTGTTGTGGTCAGAGAATGTACTTTGTATTAGTTCAGCGCTTTTACTTTTTTCGAGGCACTTTTATGGGCTAGAATACATTCTGTCATGGAGAATGTTCCATGTGTACTGGAGAAGAATGTATTCTCCCGATGATGGGCAGAAAACACTGTAGATGTCCGTTATGTGCCATTAGTCCAAGTATTCTACTTCCTGTTGGCCTTCTGCCTGGTTGTCCTGTGCATTATGGAAAGTATTTAAGTATTTAAGCTATTTTTTTTAAGATTTATTTATTTGAGAGAGAGAGAAAGCACATGTGCGTGCATGGCGGGAAGGGGCAGAAGGAGTGGGATAGAGAGTCCCAAGCACACTCCGCATCAGGCACAGAGGCTGACTTGGGGCTCGATTCCACAACCTCGAGATCACCCCCTGAGCCAAAACCAAGAGTCATTCAGTCAACCGACTGCACCACCCAAGTGCCCTTCCAACTCTATTATCTTTTAATTGTTCATTTTATTCTTCAATTCTATCAATTGTTGCTTTATGTATTTATGAAATCTGTTTTAGGTGCATTATTTTTATATAATTGCCACATTTTCCTGATGGCTTGACCTTTTATCATTATGATAGGATATCGCTTATCATTATTACAAGAATTTTGTCATTTTCTTGAGTGTATTTTTTGTTTTAAAGTCCCAGTTTGCAGGGGCACCTGGGTGACACAGTCCGTTAAGCATCCGACTCTGGATTTTGGCTGAGGTTGTGAACTCTGGGTGATGAGGTCACCCTGCGTTGGCTCCACACTCAGCGAGGAATCTGCCGGAAACTCTCCCCCTCCCCTTCCCCCACCCTACTCCCTCACTCTTTCTCTGTCTTGCAAATAAATCTTAAAAAATAATAAAGTCTAATTTTCCTGACATTAGTATAGCCATTCCAGGGCTTTTATCATTGTTTTTCACTTGGTCTGATTTTTTCCTGTTCTTTTACCTTCACCCTGTGTCTTTGAAAATAACGCGTGTCTCCCACAAACAGCATCGGTTGGATCATATTTTTATATCCATTTTTATATCCAATGAGAAGCTGCCTTTTGATTGGTTTATTTAAGCATTCTCTTTTATGGGCCAGTGATGAAGTTAGATTTATATCTGCCATTCTGCTTTTTGTTTTCTATAGGTCTCATGTCATTTTCTCCTTCTGTTCCCCCTTTTCTGCTTTCTTTTGTATTACGTGAATATTTTCTTGTATAACACATCGTTTCCTTTAATTTTTCACTTTTTCTTAGTCATTTCTTAGGAGCTGCTGTAGGACTTAAAACATACATCTTAATTTATCAGAGTATGCTCAGTTGTGTATTATTTAATAAAATATAGAAACATTGCTATCTAATTCCATTTCTTCTAACCCTTCTGCTATTATTGTTGTATGGATATATATAATATTACGTTATATATGTATATACATACATATATTAGAAACTCAGAAATACGTTGTTGTAATTTTTACTTTATATAATACTGTGTTATAATAAAAAAGAAAATAAAGGAAAACAGGGATTATTTATAGGGGTGCCTGGGTGGCTCAGATGGTGGGGCATCTGCCTTCAGCTCCGCTCATGACCCCGGGTCCTGGGATTGAGCCCCGATTCGGGCTCCCTGCTCAGTATGGAGTTTGCTTCTCCCTCTCTCTCCCCACTGTCCCCCCTGCTTGTGCTCCCTTGCTCTCTCTGTCAAATAAATAAATGAAGTCTTTAAAGAGGGGGAAAAAAAAAAGGAAAACAGGCATTATTTATAGAGTTTGTTTTATTGCCCTTCTCATTTACCATCACTGATAACTTCATTTATTCCTGTGGATTCAAGTCACTGTCTGGGGTATCCTTTCTTTTTCTTTTTTTTTTTTTTTTAAAGATTTTTATTTATTCATGGACAGAGAGATCACAAGTAGGCAGAGAAGCAGGCAGAGAGAGGGTGGGGGGGGGAGCAGGCTTCCTGCTGAGCAGAGCGCCCGATGCAGGACTTGATCCCAGGACCCTGAGATCATGACCTGAGCTGAAGGCAGAGGCTTAACCCACTGAGCCACCCAGGTGTCCCTGGGGTATCCTTTCTTTACTGCAGTGCAACTCGTTTTTATTGCCACACATAGTGTATTTCTATATTTTATAGGCCCACAATACATACTGTTTTATGCAATTGTTTTTCGAGTCAATTAAAAAATATGTGATTATAATCTTAGAATTACCCATATCATTACCTTTATTAGCACCTTTTGTTTTTTTGTTTTGATTCACTTACTATCTCGTGTCATTTGCTTTAAGTCTAAGGAACTTTCTTAGGTGTCTATTATCAGTATGGAGATACAATTTACATAAAATTTATTCCTTTAAAGCATGTAATATGGTGGGTTTTATTACATTCACAGACCTGTGCAACCATTGCTACCATCAAGTTTCAGAGATAGTCAGCACTCCCAAAAGAAGCCCCACACTCCTTAGCAGCCACTCCTGTCCCTGCCCCCCACCCCCAGCCATAGGTAACCTCTAGTTTACTCTCTGTCTCTGTAGATTTGGCGAATCTGGACATTCCATATGCTTGGAATCCTGCAGTATGTGGTGTTCTGTGACTGTTTCCTAGCATAATGTTTTCAGGTTCCACCTGTGTTGCCGGGTGTGTCAGTATTCCATTCCCTTTTATGACTGAATGATATTCCACCTTTTTTTTTTTTAAGATTTATAGAGGGTGGGGGGGCAGGGCAAAGGGAGAGGGAGAGAGAGACTCTCAAGCAGACTCCCCATTGATCATGGAGCCCAACTACGGGGCTCAATCCCATGACCCTGAGATCATGACCTGAGCTGAAACCAAGACTCAAGACACTGAACCGACTGAGCCCCCCAGGCAGCCCTCCCCCTTTACTATTTCTTATAAGACAGATCTGATAGCAACAAATCTCAGTTTTTATTTATCTGAGAATGACTTTATTTCACAGTTATTTTTGAAAAGTAATTTGCTGGATATGATTCCTGGTCGATGGTTATTTATTTTCAACGACTTGAATATGTTATCCTTCTGCCTTCGGACCTCCGTTGCTTCTGACAAGAAGTCAGCTGTTAACCTTACTGGGGTGCTCTTGTGTGAAGCAAGTTGTTTTTCTTCTTTTACTTTCAAGATGTCTTTCTTTGGCCTTCAGCATTTTGCCTGTGATGGATGTGTCTAGACATAGAGCCCTTTGTGTTTATTCTCCTTGGTGTTTATAGTTTCCTGGATGTATATATTGGGTTTTTGTTTTTGTTGTTTACCAAATTTGGGCAGATTTCAGCTGTTGTATCAATGCCACGATACTTCACATGTTTTGTCGTCCCTTCCTTGTCTTTCTCCGGTACTCTCATTACACGTATTTTGCAGCACTTAATGATGATCCCCGTTTCTCTGAGGCTCACTCCATTTTTCTCCATTCTCTTTTCCCTTCTTCAGATTACATCATCTCCAGTGATCTAGCTTCAGATTTGCTGATCATTTCTCCTGCCAGCTGAAACCTGCTGTTGGGCCTAATCTTGGTTATTGTGCTGCTTTTTTTCCTGAAGATTTCTTTCTCTTTGAGAGTTGGGGGAAGGGCAGAGGGAGAGAAGGAATCTCAAGCAGACTCCCCACTGAGCACAGAGCCCCATGAGGGGCTCGATCTCATGACCTTGAGATCAGACCTGAGCCAAAATCAAGAGTCAGACACTTAAGTGACTGAGCCACTCAAGCACCCTTGTTATTGTACTTTTTTAATCCCCAAATTTCCACTTGGTTCTTTTAAAAATCTTCTGTCTCTTTACAGTATTCTCTCTTTGATAAGAAATCATCATACCTCCCTTTAATTCTTTAAGCGTGGATGCTGCTGGGAGAAGAAGTCCCTCTCCTTGGGTGCACCTGCCTAGCGTGAGGCACTCCAGGTAGAGCTTCTGTTAATGGAGCTTGGCCTCCGGTGGGGAAGTGATGGGCAGATGCCACAGACTCTCACTCTTCTTACCAATATGTGGTCATTTTCTTAAATGAGTATTTCCTAAAATGCTGTATGCTGTTAGGACAGCTTCCAGAGACTTTAGCTTCCTGTTCTATAAAATAATTTTTAATCAGTTAATTTGTCATCTTGCTGAGTTCCTCTGCCTCTTCCATGCAATGTTTTTTTTTTTTAATTGTGTGTTATCAGGGCACCTGGGTGGCATGGTCGGTTGAGTCACCACCTCTTGGTTTCACTCAGGTCATGATCTCAGAGTTGTGAGACTGGGCCTCGTGTCAGGTCCGTGCTCAGCCCCGAGTCTGCTTAGGTTACTCTCTCCCTCTCCATCTGCCCCTCTCCCCTGCCTCTCTCTCTCATGTAAATAAATCTTTCTTTAAAAATTGTGTTTTATGATGATAAGAAGTTAACATGAGTCTCCCTTAAGCGAATAAGTGCTCAGAACATCATTGTTGATTACAGGGACCACGCTGCACTGTGGACCTCTAGAGCTTACTCATCTGGCTTATCCAACACTTTACGCTCACTGATCAGTAAATACCCACTTCCCACTCCCCCAGCCCCTGGCAACCACCATCCCATTTTTGATTATGTGAACTGGACTATTTTTTAAAGATTTTCTTATTTATTTAGAAAGAGCGAGAGCATGCATGCGGGTGGAGGGAGGGGCAGAGAGAGAAGGAGAGGGAGAGAATCTCCAGCAGGCTCCGTGCCGAGGGCAGAGCCTGATGTGGGGCTCGACCCCAGGACCCCAAGATCATGACCCAAGCCAAACCCCAGAGTTGGACACTCAGCCAACTGAGCCACCCAGGTGCCCCTGAATTGGACTATTATGGATACTTACATAAGGAAAGTCACGCAGTATTTCCTTCTCTGTGCCTGGCATGATGTTCTCAAGGTTTATTCGTGTTGTTGCCTATTGGAGGTTCCTCTCAAAAAAAAGGTTGACTTGTATTCCATCGTATGTAAATACCACATTCTCTCCACCCACTCCTCTGCCGAAGGACATCAGATTGTTCCCAATTGGCTGTTGTGAATAGTGCTGAGTAAACGTGGAAGTGCAGTTATCGCTGAGATACTGGTTCGAGTTCTTTTGGATAAATACCCGGGGAGGAGGGGCGCCACCTGGGTGGCTCAGTCGGTTAAGCATCTGCTTCTGGCTCAGGTCATGATCCCGGGGTCCTGGGATCCAGCCCCACATCGGGTGCCCTGCTCAGTGGGGAGTCAGCTTCTCCCTCTCCCTCTGCCATTCCCCCTGCTTGTGCTCTCTGGCTCCCTCTCGCTGTCAAATAAATAAATAAAATCTTGGAAAAAATACCCAGAAGTGGGATTGCTGGATCTTACAGTAGTTCTCCTTTTAATTTTTCAAAGACTCTCCCTACCACGCAGCTGTGAAGAGCCGGTTTTTAGCTGTGCCACGAAGGCAGGCAGAAGGGCCTTATGGTCAGTCTTCCTGAGGCTTTTGTTCTTGTTGCGTGTTTTCTAGATCAAGTGGACAGCTCTTTCGGCATTTGCATGGTAAAGGATGACACCAAGATCAGCATTGAACCGTAAGTTGGAACAGACTTAGCACCTGAGGGTGCGTCCTTCCAAGGTGGGGTTGCTTCTACCTGCCCTGCAGGCCTGTGTCAGTTTTCCCGGGGCTCCTTCGTCACAGGAGATCAGGTCTCGCTATGGAGCCTCCCTAAGAGAGAAGTGGTGCACTTCTGTGGGTGTAGGTGGGAAGCTCCCCTAGTATTCTTTCTGTCTAGACATATCATAGCTGGGGCCCCGGGGACAGAATACCCAGGACCCTGGGGTTCTAGGTGGAATTGGTGGTGGTTTGGTCCAGACTTTTGAGTGTCCATGGAGTGTGGCTGGATAGTATGGCCGTGGGTGTAGAAGCACGAGAGCTATCAGCATGTACTTGCCTGTCCTGGACCCGCAGCGACACCTGAGGCCAGAGATACGGCAATAAGGAAAATGAGAGGAGGGAAGGAAGTACCCCTTTGAGGGGTTTCTGGAATGCCTGTACGTATCTGTCAGGGATGATGGACACTGAACACGTCTGGCAGATGGCACGGGGTTTGCATCGGGCAAGGCTGTGGCCTGAGAGAAGGGAACACCGCCCGTATCTGTTTCATTTCCCATCTTAGTCACGGGTGTCTTTCCCGCGTGTCTGTGTGTGCGGCCTCATTTCAGACACATCAACATAGGAAGCCGGTTTCAGGCTGAGATCCCAGAGCTCCAGGAGAGAGCGCTGGCTGCTGCTGATGAGCACGTCGCTTCTCTGGTCTGGAAGCCGTGGGGAGATGTGACGACCAACCCAGAAACGCAGGACAGAGGTGGCTGAAGCTTTGGGGCCAAATTCCAGCGGGCCCTGCCCCTAGCCGCCCCCTCCATGTCTGAGGACATCTCCTCCCAGTTCTCCCCTCGGCCCAGAAGCAGTACCCTGGGTGAGGAGGCGGGAGGGCTCCCCTTGGTGCTGCGTGGCTTCTCCGCAGCTGCAGTCTCCCGCCCACAAGCCCGGCCTGCTGTTCGGGGCAGGGTTTGTGCCTGTCCCTCTTGTCCCTCCCTTCCCTCACCCTGCTTTCAGCTGAGACGTGAGGGGGCCGGTGACAAAGAACCCGCCCCCTGTGCTGTCAGGGGAAGTCTCCCTGGCACTTGCTGACTCCCCGTCTCCTCTCTCACACTCTGCTGGGATCGCTACAGTCACTGAGCTCTGCAACGTGGCCTGCTCCAGCGTGATGCCGGGAGGGGGCACCAACCTGGAGCTCGCTCTGCACTGCCTGCACGAGGCCCGGGGCAGTGTTCAGGTAAAGTGGAGGCAGGGCGAGGGGCAGCGGCCGGGGGTGCCTGGGGGAGCCGGAGCGGCAGGCACATGCCCTGTGCTGTCTGCTTGGGCAGGCCACCGTCCTTCTTCCCAGTGGCTTTGGGATTGGTGTGGTCCTCATGAGCTGCAGGGGTGGGCTCTGTCTGGTGTGACAGCAGTGCCGGGCTCCACCCCATCTCTGGGGTGCTGGGGAGCCGGTGCCCAGCAGACCCAACTCGGGGGTCCTGTGCTCATCAGGTTCTTACTGAGCTTTCTCTCTTCGATTAAAAACCCGTGTATGAAAACTTCTGGTGCATTAGAATTGCCTGTGTCTCCTCCGAGGACCCTCCTCAGTTTGCTGAGTAGTGGGAGAGGAAGAGGCCCATCACCAAGCCAGTGCCACGGTCCTGCTCTTATTTGAGCTGAGAGGCAGCGGCTGGCACATACTAGGTGCTCAACAGAGAGGGCAACCCACCTTTCTGGGGTTCCGCTGAGGGCTTGGTAATGTTGTGATATGGGGGCCGGGACCAGCTTGGGGACCCCAGTATTGGTTTCATGCTCATGTTGTAATCTTGAAATCCTTAGTAAGTTTTGAACAAGGGTTTTCATTTTGTGCTGGGTCCCACAGATGCCACGGCGGTCCTGATGGGTTACTCTAGGGAGCAGGACAAAGTCCCTTTCTTTATGGGCTTACATTTGAGAAGAGTCAAAACAGCAAATCCGTTCTGGAAGGTGGCTGGATAGCGATTAGCACCATGAAGGAAACAAAGGGGGCGGTGGGCAAGGGCAGGGCTGTTCCAAATGCTGGTCCTTGATGGCAAGGAATGTGCACCACAGGAGCAAACCCACACAGTCACTGTCTCCTGGTCAGGAGCACCTTCCTGGGAGAGTCCACGGCAGCTGCGCTCAGCGGTCACAGGTGTGGGCTGCTCCGAGGACCCACCGCACCGAGTATAGGGCTGGGGAGAGCCTTCGGGAGAGCCGGCGGTGGCTTCGGAAGGAAGGAACGGAGGTGAGACTCTTCCTCCCCTCCCTGTGTAAAGTAGCCTGTGGCCCCTCTTGTTCCAGGTCGCCCTGGAGACCCTCTTACTGCGCGGGCCCCAGAAGCCGCACACTCACCCGCTGGCCGACTACCGCTACGCAGGTGACTAGGCGGGGCTGTGGGCGTGGTTTCTGCCGGGCTGAGACCCTGTGAAAACAGTCCTGACCACAAGCTTCACCTGTGCCTTTTGAGAGTTCTCTTGGGGCCTTCACCTGCCTTTCCAGAAAGGCCTTCCCTCTCCCTGGGGTGGTGGGGGGTGGGCGGATGGGACTCCATGGGCATGATTTCTGCTAGTTGCATCCTACCTTCCCCCTTTTCCGTTGATTCCCTCGGGGGGCCGTGCCCAGCCAGGAAGGGGATGCCCCCGGGCTGGGGAGGGGAGGAGGCAGACTGAGCTTCAGGGGTGAGAGCGGATGTGCCAGCCCTGGAGTCAGGCATTCTGGACCCTCACCCCGTGCAGGCCTCCATGGCTGCCTCAGTAAAGCACAGATCGTGAGGGCCCTACCTGCTGAGGTTTTGTGAGGGCTGTAGCTGATGAAGCAAATAAGAATGTTCGACGCACGATCATGCTTAGTGATGGCAGCTTTGGGAAGGAGGGTGGTCTGCACGCCAGCCCCCCGTCCTGTCCCCATGCTTGGCTCTTTCTCTGATAGGTTCTGACGTCTGGACCCCCATGGAGAAGAGGCTTTTTAAGAAAGCATTCTGTGCCCACAAGAAGGACTTCTACTTGATTCACAAGACGGTAAGGTGAACGCGGGTGCGCTGGCACAGACAGGGCCTCCCCTTGCGCAGCTGAGCCCAGCTGGAGCAGAAGGCCCTGCCAAGGAGACCCTCTGCTGGTCTCAACCACAGTTCATCATTTTTAAAAGGACATTGTTTTGAACACCTCCAAACAGTACAGAAATGCGTCGTCAGTGCTCAAATAAGCCAACGCTCCCATTCTCAGCTTGAGGAATGCTCTGGTAAAGGCCTCCATGTCCTCCGCAGAGCCTCCTCCCGGCGGCTAACCTTGGCCTGTCTGCTCGTGAGCCTCAGGCTTGGCGCTGTCCGTATGGCTCTCTTGCTCGCCCGTGCGTGTCCTTACGACGGCCGCGATCCTTCTACACCAGATGTCCTGTGGGGTTGTTCTTTCGTTAACCTGATGACCACCGACCAGCCCATGATCCAAGTGTAACCTTGGATGTTTTCGTGTACTTAGCCCACACAAGACCATCACCACGGTCAAGATCACGTCCGTCCCCCCCCCCATTTCCCACACCCCTTGGTTCTCTTTCATGCCACCCCTGTCCCTAGTCTACTCCTTGTCTCCTTTCTGTCCCTGTAAATGGGTTTGCATTTTCCAGAGTTTTCTTTGAGTGGAATCGTCGTACAACACATGCTCTGCTTTGGCTCCTCATGCTCAGCATCCCCGAGCTCCATCCGGGAGGCCGAGTAGCAGTTACTCACCCCCGTTCATTGCCGGGGACCGTGTCGCTGTGTGGGTGTACCACCGGCGATTCAGTCTGTTGCCTGTGGACGTCTGGGTGGTTTCCAAACACCGGCGCTTAGAGATGAAGCCGCCGTGAGCCCTGAGGTGCACAGCAGGCTCTGTCAGCACTGTTTCCCTGCGGGGTGAATGCCTGGCGGGGGGAGGAGAGAGGAGGGTGAGGGTCACGTTTCACTTTGAAGGAAGCTGCCAAACGGTCATCCAAAGCCATCGTGGCACTTCACATGCCCACGGGCGGCTCAGGAGACTTCTAGGGGCCCCACGCCCTCCCCAGCGCGCCCCATGGCCAGGCCTCCTCGCGTCGCCGTTCTGAGCTCACGGCCTTCGCTCCCTGCGCTTCCGAGGGACTGACGATGCCGGGCATCTTTCCGCCGGCCTGTGTGCCATCCCGCGCCTCACGTGCGGAGCTGTCTGCCCCCAATCTTTTGCTTATGTTTTTTTGGGGGATGGGTGTTTGTGTTTTTATTAAACCATGGGAGTTCTTCGTTCCGAGGCAAAGCTCTTCTTCTAGACACCTTCCCTGCATGTATTTGCTCCTGGTCTCCGACTTCTCAGTGTCTTTTCAGAAAAAGTTTCAGACGCTGAGTAAGCTCAGTTCATTAATTTTTCTCTTAGGGACCATGGTTCTGGTGATGTCTCTAAGAAAGCTTTGCCTACCCAAAGTCACCAAGATTTTCCCCTATGTTTTCTTTATAAGCTTTATGGTTTTCAGTTTTACGTTTAGATTTATGACCTGTTCTGGGTTGACCTGCCGTGCAAGGTACAGAATGGGGTTCATTTTCCGCACACGCACATTTAATCCTTCTAGTACCTTTTGTTGAAAAGACTGCATTTTCTGCAGCCAACGGCCTTGGTACCTCGGTCAAACATCAGTTGGCCATATACATACGTGCTTGTTTCTGAGCTGACCATTTTGTTCAGTTGGTCTGTTTGTGCACTGTTAAGCTGTTACCATGCTCTTTATTGCTGTTGATTTATAATAAGTCATGAAAGCAGAAAACGTTTGTTCTTTTACCCTGTTATTCTTTTTCAAAGTGTTTTCTATCCTGGGTCCTTTGCATTTCCATGTGAATTTTAGAATTAGCTTGTCAATTTCTTTAAGAAAATTTTGATAGGCTCTTGTCTGGTACGGCGTTGACTCTCCAGGTCAATTGCAGACAATGGATATCTTAACAGTATTTAGTCTTCCGACCAGTGAACAAAGTGTATTTGTTTATTTAAGTCTTCAATCTCTCTCCATGGTGTTTTGAAGGTTTGGGTGCATAGGTGTTACATCCTATTTATTCCTAAGTATTTCTACTTTTTATGCTGTTATGGAAGGCTCTTTTTAATTCTGATTTCCAATGGTTTCTTGCTAGTATATATAGAAATAAAATTGAAATAATATTGATCTTATGTTCTGCAGTCTTGCTAAACTCATTTATTCGTTTTTATAGCTTTTTTGCAGATTCTGTTGGATTTTCTACATAGACAATCATATCATCTACAAATAAAAACACTTATTTCTTCCTTGCCTTTCATCTCTTCTTGCCTCACTGCACTGTGGAACCTCCAGTAACTTGTTGAGTAGAAATGGTGAGAGTGGGGGCGCCTGGGTGGCTCAGTGGTTAAAGCCTCTGCCTTCGGCTCAGGTCATGATCCCAGGGTCCTGGGATCGAGCCTCACGTCGGGCTCTCTGCTCAGCAGGGAGCCTGCCTCCTCCTCCTCTCTCTCTCTGCCTGCCTCTCTGCCTACTTGTGATCTGTCTGTCAAATAAATAAAAAAAAAGAAAAGAAAAAAAAGAAATGGTGAGAGTGGACCTTCTGGACTTGTTCATGATCTTAGTGGGAAACCAGCCCCTCTTTCCCCCCCTAAGTATGACATTAGCTGTGGGGTCTTTCCAGATGTTGCTTATCAGGTTGAAGAAGTTCCTTTTATTCCCAGTTTGCTGAGAGTTTGTTTCGGTGAAGGATATGAGGTTGTATCGATAGTGCTTCCTTAGCATCTGTGGAGATGCTCATATGGTTATTGTTTTTCATTTTAGCATGACCAGCTACACCGATTTGAGATCGTTAAATTGGCCTCACATTTCTGGGATGAGCTCCACTTGGTCCCGATGTCTTATCCTTTGTATATATATTGTTGGATTCTATTTATTTATTCTATTTATTTATTCTTCTTTGTGTAGAAGTTTTCATCTGTGTTCAGGACGGGTATTGGTCTGCAGCCTTTTTTACTTGTAGTGTCTTTGGCTTTCTTATCAGGGCAACGCGGCCCTTACTGAACGAGTTGGGAAGTATTCCCTCCTCTTTGGTTTTTTGGAAGAGCTTGTTTAGAATCAGCTTTATTTATCCCTTAAATATTTGGTGGTGAAGTCACTGCGGCCTGGAGTTTTCTTTGTGGGAAGGTTCTGAAATGCAAATTCAGGTGTTTCATACATGTAGGGTGATTCGCGTTGTCACATCTTCCTGAGTTAACTTTCATAGTTTTTCTTTTGAGAAATTTGTTCATTTCTTCTAAGCTGTCTGATATATTAGCAAAAATTGCTCGTAATAGTCTCATATTGTCCTTTTTATATTCATTGATTCTAGGGATGTCACCTCTCTCATTCCTGATACTGGTAATTTGTCTTTTTTTTTTTTTAATTTTTTTCCTGACCAGTCTGGCTAGAGATCTATCAAATTTATTGATTTTATTGATTTTTCCTCAAAAAGCAGCTTTGGCTTGTTGATATTTTTTCTGTTTAATTGATTTCTGCTCTGCTGTTTATTATTTCATTTTTTCTGCCTGCTTTGAGTTTAATTTGTTCTTCTTTTTCTAGTTTCGGAAGGTGGAAAATGAGATCATTGTTATGAAACCTTTCTTCTTCCCTAATATAGGTATTTGGTGCTATAAATTTTCCTCAGAGTACTGCTTTGATACATCTTGGTATGTTGGGTTTTCATTTTTACTCAGTTCAAAGCTTTCACTTCCCTTTTTATTTCTTTTTTGAGTAAGTTATTTATTTATTTATTTTAGATTTTATTTATTTATTTATTTGGCACAGAGAGAGAGAGAGATCACAAGTAGGCAGAGAGGCAGGTAGGCGGGGGGTGGGGGGGGGAAGCAGGCTCCCCTCTGAGCAGAGAGCCTGACACAGGGCTCCATCCCAGGACCCTGAGATCATGACCTGAGCCGAAGGCAGAGGCTTAACCCACTGAGCCACCCAGGCGCCCCTGACCTATGAGTTATTTAGAAGTGTGTTATTGAGTCTCCAGATATTTTAGGATTTTCCAGAGTTCTTCTGTTACTGACTTTTAATTTAATGTCACTGTGGTCGGAGAAATACTTTATGTGACTCGAATCCTTTTAAATTTTTTGATCCTTGTTTATTGCCCAGAATATGGTCTACATCTTAGTACGGGTCCCGAGTACTCTTAAAGAAGGTGCATTCTGCCGCTGTTGGCTAGAGCTCTAGAAATACCAGTTCAAGATGGTCGATAATGTGGTTTGGGTCTCCCATACCTTTACCATCTCCTTGTTCTAGCCATTATTGGGAAGGGGTTATTAAAATATTTGGCTGTAACTGTGGATCTATTTTTCCCTGTGGTTCTCTCAAGTTTTTCTTCGTGTATTTGAGGCTCTGAGTTAAGTGCGTAAACATTTAGGATTCTTATGTCCTCTTGATCAGTTGTCCTTTTTATCATTATAAAATGATTTCCTCTATGCCTGGTATTATTCATTGCTCTGAAGCCTATTTTTCTGGTATTACATTATTATATATATTATATTATATAAGAAAGCCAACTATTCCAGCTTTCTTATAATGGGTGTTTGCCTGGTATATCTTTTTTCATCTTCTTACTCTTAACCTATTTGTGTTTTTATATGGAAAGTGTGTTCTTATAAGTAGCATGTGTTGGATGGTGCTTTTTAATTTGTTTTAATTGAAGTATAATTAATATACAGTGTTATATTGATTTCAGGTGGACAATATAGTAATTCAGCACTTCTGTACATTGCTCAGAGCTCATCAAAATAAGTGTGCTCTTATCCCTGTCACCTATTTCCCCCATCCCCCCACTCACCCTCCATCTGAGAACCACCAGTTTGTTCTCTGTGTTTAAGAATCTGTCTTTGGGGTGCCTGGGTGGCTCAGTGGGTTAAAGCCTCTGCCTTCGGCTCAGTTCATGATCCCAGGGTCCTGGGATCGAGCCCCACATTGGGCTCTCTGCTCGGCAGGGAGCCTGCTTCCCTTCCTCTCTCTCTCTCTGCCTATTTGTGATCTCTGTCTGTCAAATAAATAAAATTTTAAAAATCTTAAAAAAAAAAACAATCTGTCTTAACTGTCTTTTTTCTTTTTTTGTTTGTTTTGGTTTCTTAAATTCCACACACGAGTGAACTCATATGGTGTTTGTCTTTCTCTGACTTATTTCGCTTGGCATTATACTCTCCAGACCCATCCATGTTGTCATAAATGGCCAGATTTCATTCCTTTTTAGAGTTGAGTAATATTCTGTTATATGCTTTAAAAAAAAATCCAGCCTTGGGGTGCCTGAGTGGCTCAGTCGGTTAACCTTCTGCCTTCTGCTCAGGTCTTGATCCCAGGGTTCTGGGATCGAGTCCCACATCGGGCTCCCTGCTCCATGGGGAGCCTGCTTCTCCCTCTCCCTCTGTGATCTCTCTCACTTTCACACTCTCAAATAAATACATCAAATCTTTTTAAAAAAAAAATCCATTCTTTCAATGAGGGCGTTTAGACCATTCACATCTAACGTGATTACCAGGCTGGTGAGCTTTAAGTCCGTCGCCTTGCTGTGTGTTTGCTGTTTGACTCATCTGTTCTTCGTTTCTCCTTTCTGCAGTTTTTCTGCTGCCTCTTGGATTAATGTAGCAAAGTTTAGGATTCCATTTTATCTCCTTTGCTGGCTTATTGACTACAACTATTAGTTTGGTGGTTGCTTTAGGTTTTTTACTGTGGGTTGTTAACTTATCAGGGTAGAACCTGCAAGTGATTTGATAGAACTCCATGTGCAGCGTGAGAACCACAGAGTAGCGGCTTCGTCTCTCCTCCTGACCTCCTGACTAATATGTTATTAACCGTGCAATACCTTGTTACTGTTTTTGTTTGAACAGCCAACTATGTTTAGAGAGATTTAAGATACAAAGCCTTATATTTTTACCCAATAGTTACCATTTTTACTGCCTTACATCACTGTGTATAGAGCAGAAACAACTTGATCCTTTTGGATATTGCTTTTAGGTTTTTAATGGCGGTACCAGAACAGCTTTTTTTTTTTTTTAAGATTTTTTATTTAACTATTTGACAGAGAGAGAGAGATCGCAAGCAGGCAGAGCAGCAGGCAGAGAAAGGGGGACGCAGGCTCCCCGCTGAGCAGGGAGCCCGATGCGGGGCTCGATCCCAGGACCCCGAGATCATGACCTGAGCCAAAGGTAGAGGCCCAACCCACTGAGCCACCCAGGCACCCAGAACAGCTTTTCTTCTAGGGCTAATTATTTCTCATTTCTGAGGCAAAATCCTTCTCATTCCTCTACCAATGCCACACGAATTAGGAGGTTTTCCACCCCCAGCTGGTGGGGACAGGCACTGTTTCTGGCCCCTGAGAGCCACAGGCAGCTTTCCCTCTGATCCTTTAGATGGGTCTTTACCTAGTATTGGGTTCTCTTCACACGCATGGCCCTGAATCCCTGAGGGGAACCCTGTCCAGATCTCTGGCATTTTTCTCCATACTGCTGTCTCCTCTACTGTCCTTTGTCCTGTGGACTCTTGCTACCTCGGTCTCCCCAGGCACTCAGCTTGCTCTCAGCTCAGGAGTCTGCTGGGCTCTGCCTGGGTCCCTCCCCCTTGGCTGTGGCCTGGAAACCATCCCAAGGTAGTGGTGTATTTTCTGCCTCTCGGAAAGCTGTTTTCGGACTGATGCCTGGTGTCTTACCAACCACTGTTTCCTGTGTCTTCTCGTTTTGGCTGGGAGGGAGACCCAGCTCCTCCTGTTACCCTGTCTTGTTTGGAAGCACAAGTTCAGCTTCTTGGCTTTTTTTTTTTTTTAAACTTAGTGCCATTTCCTAGAAGGACAGGGGATGTGCTATTTTGACTCTTACTTTGTGAAGACCCACACAGCTCAAAAAAACTCAGAGAAGGAATGTTCTGAAGTGAGCTCCAGATACTAAATGGTCAGTTGCATTTACCTGAGAAACGTTGTCTCTGGGGCAATGAAACTTTTCCATCCTGTTTTGTTTTCACAGAAGGTATTGTGAACGAGATCACTTCTTAGTGGAGGGAGGAGCACATGGTGGGGTCTGCACGGCCAGGGTCCAGCCCTGCCTTCAGAGCCCCTTCCTTCTCTCGTGGGCCACTTCCTCTGGACTCCACGGCCCTGCGTCACTGTCCCAAAGGCTGTGTGGCCCCTACTGCCTCAGGGCATTCTGTTGTCATTGGTCCCAGCTGGCAAACGCGAGGCTCCTAGGCATGATTTCGCTGTGAACACCCTAGTAGTACGCCTTCCAATGCACCTTCCCACAGGGGAGGATCCCTGGGATGGACCTGCCCCCTGGCGTGTGCAATGCTGACCTGTGCTGGTGGCCGTGGCTGCTGGTGGCCGTGGCTGCAGTCTGAGCCACTCTTCACCTGCGAGGGCTTGTGATTCTCTGCTCCTTGCACCAAAGGGGCACGCCAGGCCATGCAGAGAGACATTTCAGGAAGGCTTTCCAAAAGTGGCCCCATGGGGAAGGGATTCGGGGAGTCAAGGCAACACTCGAGGCTGCTCATGGGGTGTTGTCCATAGCCGCCTTCCGTTTTCCCTCGCTAGATCCAGACAAAGACTGTAGCCCAGTGTGTTGAGTATTATTACATCTGGAAAAAAATGATCAAGTTTGACTGTGGTCGAGCCCCAGGACTGGAAAAGAGGGTCAAGAGAGAGCCAGATGAGGCAGACAGGACAGAAGCAAAGGTAGAAGGTCCAGGGGGAGGTGGGGCTGGAGTTCCGCCCAGATCGGGATGCCGCTGCCCGTCAAGTCAGGGAAGGGGGAAGGGCGCCCCCTGGGAAGGGCTTCCCTGCCAGGCCAAGCGGCTCCCTGAGAAGCGTGGAGGGTTGGCACCCTTCCATCGTCGTTTCTG
Source organism: Enhydra lutris kenyoni (assembly GCF_002288905.1). NCBI lineage: Eukaryota > Metazoa > Chordata > Mammalia > Carnivora > Mustelidae > Enhydra > Enhydra lutris. The sequence goes on from NW_019154161.1 coordinate 4,010,128, forward strand.
CTCCTCTGCAGGTCACTTGCAGCCCTCGGGAGAGACCCAGCCACCGTCCTACTCCTGAGTTCAAGATAAAGACCAAGAGTTACAGGAGGGAGTCCATTCTCAACGCCAGCCCGAACGCCGGCCCCAAGCGGACCCCCGAGCCCCCGGGGAGCGTGGAGGGCCAGGGTGTCTTTCCCTGCAGAGAATGTGAGAGGTGCTAGCCCTGTCCCTGGATGCGCCCACACCACTTCCTTTCTCCCCCCGGCCCCCCCACCCCCGGCAGCTGCCCTTGGGCCACTGCCCCACCCCCCACCCCACTCTGACCGGTGTCGTTCTGGTGACTCCTCAGGGTGTTCGACAAAATCAAGAGTCGAAATGCCCACATGAAGCGCCACCGGCTTCAGGACCACGTGGAGCCCATTGTCAGGGGGAAGTGGCCCGTGAAGCCCTTCCAGCTGAAGGAGGAAGAGGAGGAGGAAGAGGAGATAGGGGCTGACATCGGCCCCCTGCAGTGGTGATTGGGGCGGGGGCGGGGGCTGGGGCGAGGCCGCAAGTCTGGATGGGGGCCTCCAGCCTCGTCACCTATGCCCTCGGCCTCTCCAGGGGGTTTGGGGCACCCCTCTGCCTCCCCACCATCCTTACTGTCCCTCCCTGGCCAGCGCGGCTTGGAAACATGGCGGGGATTTGGCTAGAAGTCGGCCAGAGGAGCTCCCAGTCGTCAGACTACTGTCGGCTGGTGCCAGAGGCTCTGTTCTCTTTAGGTTTTAATTAGTCTCTCCCCTTCTTTCAGTTCCACTCCTTGGAGAGCAGGGAGGCTTGGGGAGGGAACGAGGTAGATCTGGGTAGCTCTTAAATCTTCGCCTCAGTTTTGGGGTTTGGTTACATTTGTTCGATAAGGCTAAGACGTAGAGAATCAGTGGGAAGATACCTTCAGATCTCCAACATGTGGGGCCTCCTCACCAGGGGAGTCTCTCTGCGTTCCAGATTCAGTCCCTAGTCTTGCAATGACTTGTACATTGTTAGGTTTTTTTTGTACGTGTCGACTTGTAAATCTTATTAAATTGGGTTCTTGAGCAGCTGTCTTCTGGCTTCCCTGGCCTGTTGATCCGACAAAGGCGTTTGAGCCCCTGCTACTCACTGGAGCCACGGAGATGAGTCAGCAGAACCCCCATCCCGAAGGAGAGAAGCCAGGGGCCCCATGCGCTCAGCCAGCATTTAGCAAGCACCTACCATAGAGTGTAAGCCCCACGGAGCCTAATCTGTGCAGTGGGGCTACAGGGACGCAGGAGGAACAGAGCCCCTCTCTCGCAGATCTTCCTTCGTCAGAGTGGGAGAGTCGAGGTGATAAAGGAATGGAAAGGGGATTTGGGATATGCAGGGACACGCAGGGACACACAGGCTCTGGTGCAGAGATGCGTGGTGGCCCCCCTGGGGCTCAGCTGTGAGGTCAGGAGCACCCGTAAGGGGCCTGCCGCAGCCGCAGCAATCACCTCTTTCTACTCCAACACCCAGACCTCCCGAGGCTGCGGGGTAAGAGAGCACGCCCCTCCCTGTCCCTTCCTCCTGTCCCTTCAGAAGAGCCAGGAGAGCTGGTAGCAGCCCCCAGCAGGATGCCTCTCTTGTCCTGCTGGCTGACTGTAGCCCCTGCCCTTTCTCCACCAATCCCTGACAGCTGGAAGAAAGACAGTCACGGTTTTCCCGGACACTCCGGCTGTGTCTCCAGGAACCGGGGGAACCCAGTGTTATCCCTCAAGTTTGTTGCTACCAGGTCAAAACTGGAATTTGGTTTGCCAGAAAAAGAAGGGGACGCAGAGAGGGCTACTGGGCAGGGAGATAGTGTGTCTACCACAAGGTGACATGAAGAAAATAAAGCAGGGAGCCAAGTCCTAGGCCATGTCTGGAAAGTGGCAGACTGTGGCCAACCAGGGAAGGCCACACCGAGGAGGCTGCTGGAGCCATGGTCTGGGTTCCAGGCTGTAGCACAGATGAGCGCCCTGGCGCAGGGGCGAGTGGAGGATGGTCTAAGGGCCTCCGGCTGCTCTGTGGAGCTTGTAGGAGGCAAGAGGGCAAGCGTAGACAGTAGACACGGTGGTGAGAAGGTGAGACGGTGGCCTGGGCTGAAGAGGGACAGAAACTTGGGGAGTAGGGAAGCATCTTGGGGGTAGACTCCTTGCTGGCGGGTCCCCTCCCAGGGAGAGGTGGTAAGGGAGAGGTCAGGGCCGGCGTGGCAGCTCTGGGGTTTGGTGCCTGAGTGGATGTCAGTAAGTCAGGGAAGAGCAGGGATTCCTCAGAAGACTGATTGCCTCGAGGTGCAATTGTGTCTGTCAGAGTGGGTGCTGCATTCTGAGGGACTGAGGGATGGGGTGGGGGGCGGTGCGGGCAGAGGGCAGTGTCAGGAGCCATCCCAGGGAGCCACATTGTGGCTAAATAAATTTTGAAGCCAGGACAGGAGTGGGAGCAGAGGAGCAAGTTGAGTTTAAAGCACTGAGGACCCTTGTGGTTAAGGGACAGGGCTCAGGCTCAGGCGTCCTTGGAGCCGGAATTTACAGCCCGACTCTTCTTTCTTTGTGACCTTGAACAAGTCACTTTCCCTGTTTCAGCCTCCGTGTTCTCAGTCTGTACAATGGGATGGAAAGTACTTTCCCCCACGTCCTGGTTCAATGAGAAGAGGTAAACAATGCTTTCTGCAGGGTGCGCCACGGGAACTGGGCAGCAGCTGTTTAAAGCGCCCTCCTGCTCTCACTGTTTACATCCTGCCCAGGAGGACAAGCTCAGCTGCTGGAAATGAAAGACCCTGACCTGATGGGTGGGTGACGGTCTGTTAGTTCTCTGGTGCTGCATAACAAATCGCCCTGAAATTAACAGTGTTAAACAAACTGGAGCTTTTATAATAGCCCCAAATGCCTGTGGTGATCCAGACCCCACCCCCGCCCCGCCTGATCTGCGGTCAGAATACAGCAGCCACCGCAAGAAGGTGTTCCAAGAAAGTCTCCGAATGTCAGAGCCAAGGTTTCTTGTGAACTACTCCCCCTCAGCTAAACCCCACCCTCACCCCCCCAAGTAACAGCGTTGTCTGAGTCATCTGGGAGCCCTGTAAGAAAATGCGTATTCCTGGATCCTGCCACCGACTTTCACAATTGGAATTGCTCTGGATAGGGGGTAGGGCTCTGGAACTTGAATTTTTTTTTTTTAAAGAAGATTTCATAGTAGAATCATTTTTAGATTCTTCAGAAAGATTGTGAAAATGGTACTGAGAATTCTCGTATACCCCACACCCAGTTCCCCCTATTTTTTTTTTTAAATTTATGACAGAGCGAGAGAGGAAACACAAGCACAGGGGAGCTGGAGAGGGAAAAGCAGGCTCCCCACCCAGCAGGGATCCCAAGATCCCAGGACGTAGGGATCATGACCTGAGCTAAAGGCAGACGCTTAACGACAGAGCCACCCAGGTGCCCCTCCCCCCATTATTTTTTTAAAGATTTATTTATGTGAGAGAGAGTGAACTTGAGGGGGAGGGGCAGAGAGAGAGGGAGAGAACTCTTCATGAAGACTCCTTGCTGAGTGCAGAGCCCAACTGGGGCTGGATCACAGGACCCTGAGATGACCTGAGCTGAAACCAAGAGTCAGACACTTAACTGACTGAGCCACCCAGACGTCCCCTATTAATATCTTAGATGAGTATGGTACCTCTGTTACAATTACCGAACCAACATTGACGTGTTATTAATAACTAAAGCCCATACTTTATGCACATTTCCTTAGTCTTTACCTAACATTCATCTTCGGTTTCAGGTTCCCACCCAGGACACCAGATTACATACAGTGGGCACGTCTCCATAGACTCCCCTTAGCGATGACAGTATCTCTGACTTTCCTTGTTTTTAAGTGATTTGTCAGTGTTGAGACATCCTGGTGAAGTGTTTCAAAGAATGTGCCTCAGTTGGGGTTTGTCTGATGTTTGTGATTCAATGGGGAGAGGGTGGTGTCAGGAGCCATCCTTCACCGACGTGATGTGCCACTCCTGTCACAGTATTGAGAGCACATTCTATCAGTGTGATTCACCACTGTCGATGATAACCCCAGCCACTTGGCTGACCGGGTTTCTCAGGTTTCTGCACTGGAAACAGTCCCACCATCCCCGTATCATACCACACTCTGGATGGAGGTGCTGGGGTCCTCCACACGCAGGAGTGAGGAGCCAAGCTCCACGTTCTGGAGGGAGGAGTCTACACGAACTAGGCAGAGCTCTTCTGCATGAAATGTTTGCCAATTCTCCCCGTCTATTCCTTCGTTCATTCATTTATACCGCGTGGGCTCAGGGACGTTTTATACAGTGGACGATAATCCCGGACTAGTTTAATGTGTTGCTGAAATTCTTCCAGCTTTGGCCATTGGGAGCTCTTCCAGTTGGCTCCTGTGTCTCTGACATATCCTACCACTTGTGTGTGTGTCTCTCTCACACACACAGACACTTCCTTTTTGGCACTACAAGATGCTCCAGGCTCATCCTGTGTAATTTCCTGCCCAAGACTCAAAGCAGCCACTTATCAAGGAGTCCTGGTTCCTTTTATTGGGGAATGGTATTAAAGATCTGGGCTCTGAGTGTCTGAGTTTTTGACACGCTCTCTCCAGCCCTTTTTTTTTTTTTTTTTTTTTTTTTTTTAAAATGAATGCAGAGAGCCCTCGCTCAGTTTTGTTTCCCCGTCTGGGTACTTTACTAGCCTTCCCAAACCAGTTCCAGTATCCGTCAGCAGAGGGCGCAAGAAAAGGCAGAGCGCTTTCCTGACCGCTGACGCCTCTCCTAGTGAAGAGCCGCGCGAGAAAAGGGGCGGAGGCGGGGACTGAGCTGCGCGCAGGACACCTGTCAAACCCGGAGGAAGGCGGGGCGTATCTTCCGGCCGGGGCCGGGAGCTGTCACGTGAGGGTCAGTGGTCAGCTGACGGGGGCGCAAGTTCCGCGGGGAGGGACGGACCGACCCGGGGGATGCTGGTGATTGGTGGAGCAGGAGCTAGAAAAAAGCACCTCGGACAGGGTCTTGGACGGTGGGGACTACGATTGGCTTAGACGAGTCACGTGGGATTTCGTGGAGCGCACCAGGAAGAGTGGAGAGTCTTACGCGGAAGTACGCGCAAGCGTTGAAGTATCGCGTCGCTCATTGGCGGCCTTGAGTCACGGGGAGGTGTGCGGCTGCGGGCGAGGGCGTGGCCGGCGGGGCGCGCGCCTCCCTAGCGGACCGCTGGTTGGCCGGCGCACGTCACATGGTGCCGAGCTGCGGGCGGCGCGCACCGGTGCGACGTCAACGCAGCCGTCTAAGCTTCCCCGACCTGTCTACTGCGGCGGGGCCTCGGCTGAGTCCCCCGTGGGCCCGAGTCGGGCCTTTTGCTGAGTACCTTTGGGGCCATCATGGACAACTCCGGGAAAGAAGCGGAGGCGATGGCGCTGCTGGCCGAGGCGGAGCGCAAAGTGAAGAACTCGCAGTCCTTCTTCTCGGGCCTCTTTGGGTGAGAACCGCGCGGAGGGGTCAGCTGGGACCTACGCTGAGAGGATGAAGGAGTCAGGGCCTGAAGCGGCGGGGTAGAGTCGCACGGCTCGAGCCTAGAGAGCGGAGGGCATTCCGGGAGGAGGTAGTAACAGAGGTGACACAGGCTAAGGACAGCTGACCCCGGCAGTGGCAACACGGTTGGAGGAGAGACAGTCTGTGGTGTTGGGAGGGCCCCGGGCGGAGGGCACCCAAACCGAGGCCACGACGTCTGGAGGCGGTAAGGGGACCCGGGCTGAAGATGGGCCAAGAGGCGGGAGGAGAACCTGCGCGGAGCCAACACGGTCTGAGGCCCTCAAGGGGACCGGCCTGGGAGAGCAGCCAGGTCAGGGAGTCTTTGGAGTTCTAGGAGAACCTGTCTGAAGGCTCCCTGATGGGCACGGTGGGGCCCGGGACTGACACCTGACCGGCGGATTGACCTTCCCAAGGCGCATCGCAGTGGGTTTCAGTGAACTCTGGACCAGGGGGGTCAGGGCTAAGGTGATCCTGGGAGCGATGAGCCCAAGTCTGAGGTGTGTTAAGGCGCCTGAGAGAAAGCTGCATGAACTGGAGAAAGGGCGTGGACTCGAGGTGCTGGAGAACATTGAGGATTTTAATGGGGGGGGTCGTCTTACTCTGTCTGGGCCTCTATGACAAAGTACCCTAGAACGGGTAATTTATCTCTGACGGAAATTTATTTCTGACAGTTTGGAGGCCGGAAGTCCAGGATCGGGGTGCTGGCAGACTTCGTGTCTGATGGGAGCCTGCTCTCTCATAGACAGGGAACTTGTTCCTGCGCTCTCTCATTGTGGAAGGGGTGACGGAAGGGATGAACTGACGTCCTGGAGTCTCCCATAAAGGCGTTCATCCCAGTCGGGAGGGCTTTGCCTCATGGCCTAATCACTTCCCGAGGGCGCCCATCTCCTAATACCATCATCTTGGAGGTTGGGTTCCTGACACATGAGTCTTGACACATTCAGTCCAGAACAGGGCCACTCTGGGAGGGCTCTCATTGGCCTTTTAGAAAGGACTGCAGCAGCTGGTGTGGGGGAGAGCGAAGGCCGTGACGGTCATAATACTCGATTAGATTTATTAAGTTCTCTGATTCTGAGTCAGACCTGGGCCAGGCACTTCACCTGTGTCCTTGCGTTGCATCCTCACAACATCCCTGTGGAGGTGGACAGATTTACTTGCCTTGGTCTCCAGTGAGTGGGAGACCTGGGCCTGTCTGATCCCAGAGCTATCTTGCGGCCACACGCATTTCTTCCCGAGGCTTGTGCCCATTTCTGGACCCTGCACTTAGGGAGGATGTTGACAGACTTTTCAGTGTCTGAGGGGGCTCTCGCCCCGTAACTCTCCCTCCTTCCCGGCCCCACATGGCAGTTTTCTCCAAACGTTCGAGAGAGTTGGTGTATTCCTCCCAGTCCCTTCCAGCTCCAAAAGTGGTTGAGATGGTGCTGAGAGGGGAGTGGGCAAGGCGGGAGCAGAGAGCAGAGGGACTGACCAGAGCCTGTCTGAGAGCGACAGGTCTGCCCAGACACTCCTCTCGGCCAGCAACCACTCTTGGCACCTCCTCCCCTCTGGAGCTGGGGTTTCGTGTGTACAGCATTTCACAGCTGCCTTTTCTTGTGGCTTCGGGGACCACGGGAGGAGTGTTGGGGCTCAGCTCGTCCCTCGTGCTTTTCCTTCCCCTTTCAGAAACCTCAGTGGTACCATTCCAGACTGAGAAGCCTCTGGTCACATCAGAGGGCCAAGTGGGATAGCACCCACCCGGGATTCAGGGCCAGCCCCGTATCCTTGGATGTCAGGGCCTTTGGGCCAGCCCCTTATCCTTGGATGTCAGGGCCTTCTTTGTTCTTCCTGTTTCTGGGCTCCTGGACACTAGAGGGCTTTGGGGCACCAGCAGCCCACGAGGGAGGAGGGAGGCGGTACCAGCCAGTTAGCAGATCCAGTTAGCACATTGGAGCTCCTTGTGTCCCTTCCTCTGGCTCCCTCTTCCCTCAGGCCCCCACCCAGAGCACGGGCACCTGGGGCGCACCTGGGACGGGGAGCTGTGGGGAATGAGAAGGGGGCAACCCAGATGGCTCTCTGGAAGCAAAAAGATGGAGAGTTGGGGCGCCTGGGTGGCTCAGTGGGTTAAAGCCTCTGCCTTCGGCTCGGGTCATGATCTCAGGGTCCTGGGAGCGAGCCCCGCATCGGGCTCTCTGCTCCGCGGGGAGCCTGCTTCCTCCTCTCTCTCTGCCTGCCTCTCTGCCTACTTGTGATTTCTCTCTGTCAAATAAATAAAAAAAAACTTAAAAAAAAAAAAAAAAAGATGGAGAGTTCCTGAGTAAAGCATGGTGAAACCGCCGGAAAGGGGTGGGGAGGCACACTTTCTCCTCCTTCCCGCTCCGAGGCTTCAGATGGGTCCAGAAACTTCCCCACTGTGCCCCCTCAGGAGTGCTACAAGCTCTAAATGGTGGTTGTGTTCCCTGGGGCTTGTCCTCATCCCTGACACCTCCACCCTCGTCCCCCATCTCCCACCGACTGAAATCCAAGACAAAAACTTCTTTTCCGCTGGGATACCAATGTTGATAGGAAGTTTCTCTGTCTGTGAATGGAAAATCATAGTAATACCTACTTCATGTGATGGTCCTAAACAGTAACTGGGAACATGCCCGCGACATGGTGAGCATACAGCGCCTGGCCCTGGTGAGTGTTTAAGTACTCGCTGTTATTATTAATACCGTTACTGCAAGTTGGGCAGGAGGCGTCAGGGAAATAGGGATGGTAGCAGGTTGCGTAGACCAAGAGCAGGTTCCTAAAGATAGAGTGAGGACCAGTCAGTTCCTGTTTAAACTGCCTGTAGGCACCAGCACGCCCCAGGAGCCCTGGGGGCTGGCTTGTGTAGAGGAGGAGTGGGTGCCCAGGTCAGGTGGGTGGGCCCTTAGCCCAGCCCAGTGTGGGAACCTCAGCTTCTGGCCACGCCTTGGACAGCCTTTCTGCCTGTAGAGCCTGTCCACGGCCCGGCCTGCCTGTGTCCAGCGGGCACTGTGGTGACAGAGCTCCCTGCCAGCTGCTGGGCTCCACGGCCAAAAACTTGGGGGTCCCTCGCCCAGTCTCAGAGTGGAGTCCTTCCCGAGGGGATGCAGGGTCTGGGCTACCCCGGCCGTCATTTTGCGGTGGTCCCAGGTACTGCCCGCGAGATTGCGAGAGCCTCCCGCGGCCCCGTCAGGTACAGCGTCTCCTGTCCCCACCCGCCCACCAGGGTCACAGAAGGTCCTGCGTTTGAGTCAGGCCTTGCTGCAGTCCCCGATTTTTCTACCACCCCCACGTGACTCTAGAATTCCCCTTGCCAGGTGGCCGGCGGCCCTCGAGTGCGTTTCTCCTCCTTCACAGAATAGCAGCCGTTTGAGCACCTGTGCTAGCTCTGCACTTTGTGCCAGGCTGGGCGCGTCTGTTCGCTCTGATCCCCACAGGGCCGCTTCTCAGATCGGGTTCCTTGCCTCCGTTGTACAGATAAAGCAACTGAGGCTCCGCTGTTGCTAACCCAAGGTCATGCCGTTATCACAGTGCCTGAAGCTGGGCTCAGCCCAGCTCCCTCGGCCCCCAAGTCCCTTCTGTTTCTGCTTGTTGCCCGTTACAGACATGTCACAAGAGCAACCTGGGGTGGTTGCGGAGTGCAGGGGTTAGCGCATAACAACTTCATCCTTTTGTTGCCGGGGCCTGTGTGTGCACTCTGGGGGCCCAGGCCCTGCCCGGCAGGAGCTCCTACCCATGGGGGAGGCGGGGGGTACACACTGCAGAGCCTGGCAGGGGGGTGGGAGCGGTGGCAGTGAAGGGCTTAGCCTCACAAAGGGGGGCGGGAGGAGATGCCCAGGGATCCCGCGGCTCTGCTCTGACAGCTCAGCGTCGTCAGCAGAGGAACAGGGCTGGTGGCTGCCCGCTCACGGTGCTGGGTGGTCCTTCGTGTTCTCTGCTGTTTCTTCCACTTGCGGCCCTGATGGGGGCCCCTGGCGGGGGGGGCTAGTTACCGCCTCCCTCCCTGGCCTAGAGGCAGCTCCGTGTGGCTCCAGCAGAGAGCAGCGTCTGCCCGCCGGGTGAGGGAGATTGGCCCAGTGTTCGCTGTTTACTCTGGAGCAGGTGGGGACTGTGGTCCCCTTCTCATTTTCCAGAAGACCCTTGGACGTGGGGAAGGAAGCCTCCAGATCACTGAGTGAGAGGCAAGGCAGGACTTGATCTCCAGGCCTGGGTCCTAGTTCTGGGCCTTGCCGCTTTCTGGCAGTGTGAGCGTGAGCTGGCCCCCGAACTCCTCCAAGACCCAGCTTCCTCCTCGGTGGAGCAGAGGTGACGGCCAGGGCTTCGCTGTCAGGAACTCGGCAGTTCTAGTCACGTGATAGGGGTGTATAAACCGTGAGACACAGTAAGGGCAGGATGGGCCCGGGGGTCCCTTCTTCCCCACCCAGGATACTGCCCGGAGAAGCAGAGCCAACTGAGGACAAGGACAGGACCGAGGGGCGGTGGCTGTGGCTCTCTGGATGCACAGGAGGCCCGGGGTGGCCCGAGGACCTGCAGTGGGAGTTACTCCATCCGGCCTGCCCTTTGCAGCCCTTGGGAGAGTGCCGGTGGGCCGGGTGGCATGTTTCTGGGAGCCAAGAAGTGCCCAGGGGGTGGAGGAAGGAGCGAGGAAGGCTGCGGCTCTGCCCCGCAGACCCCCCTCCACCAGGCCTGGGGCCCACCGGACCGTCTGTGCATCACTGGCACCGCACGCGCCTCTCCATATGGCAGTCGCCGGAGGTTGGTGGCTGTGCCTGGGAGCCCTGAGGCTGCTTCCTCCGCCTGGGGAGGGGGCAGAAAGCAGAGCTGAGTGGGTAATTATAGACAGCCCTGCGGCAGGCCGGCCCAAACCAGTTCCCTCTATTCCCAGCGTGACTCGGAGCTCGAGCTGCGGGATGGGGAGAGCCAAGCAGAGGCAGCTCGGGGGAGGTCTGTGGGGGAGGGACTGTCAGCTGTCACTGATGCGGCCACTGGGCTCTTCAGGAGGGGCAGGCCCAACTAGCTTTTCTGGATCTCCTGCAGGAGGCACTGGAGGAGGGCTGGTTTCTTCCCAGAAGGGAGTTTGCCACGCTTCATGGGTGCTCCGAGAGCTACCCTGACCTGGGGGAGAAGTCCTGTAGTCACCTGTAGCTTTATCCTGCAGGGCGACCCCTTGGTAGAGTGCTTGCGCTCGGACTTCTTCTTTCTGGTCACTCTCCTTGCCAGAAACCTCCCTGTCATGTTATATAATAGGGCCTCAGCCCTTCCCCCGGCCTCCTCTATGGGGGTTCCCCACCTGCCTCTCCGCCCTCCCTGCACCGTGGCCAGCCTGGCCTGCTGCTGTTCCTGGAACTGGCTGCGCCTGTTTCTGTCCTAGGGCCTTTGCACATGCTGTGACCGCTCTCTGGAATGGTCTTCCCTCTTTCTGTCAGTAGCTCCTTAGTCATCTTTGGGGACTGAGCTTGATCTTCCCATCCTCACAGCAGTGGCCATGATCTGCGCGTGCATAGAGGTCCCCTTCTCCCCCAGTCTCTCCAGGGCTTACTCAGTCTGAAATCGTCTTGCTGATTTCCTGTTTCCCAAGGGCCAGGTCCTTCTCCTCGGTTTACTGCTAATACCTGCGAGTGTCTGGCACATAGTTAATGCTCAGATTTGTTCCCCAGGTGAGTCAGTGGCTGTGGGAAGGGCTTCTGTTTCAGGATCTGCCAGTGATCCGAGGCAAGTCATTTGTCCCCTCTGGGAATTCCACTTCCGTCTCTTAAAGAAGATGATGGAATCCCAGAGATTCCCCTGTCATCACCTGGCATGGAAATGGCCAGGAACCAAGTCCTGAGAGGAGGGAGGAGGCAGGCCTGAGCAGACGTTAATCCCTCTGGTCTTCCCCCTCCGCGGTTAGAATCATTGACCTGGAGCAGGGCTGGCCCGCGGTCACAGAAACCTCAGCCTGGCGGCTACCGGCCTTTACGCACTGCTGTTCTCTGTGTCCCGCTGAGCTGAGACACACCAGCTGGGGCTGACCCAGTCCGTTGTTGGTCACCCCTCTTTGGGCCCCTCAGTGGGTCGAGCCATTTCTGCTCATGGAGCCTGAGTTTTTTTCAGAGACTGGCTGAATCTGGATAGGGCTTCATTGTTCTCACAAAGAAGGGAAGGAGGAGCTCGGCACGGGGAGACCCGATTTCAGTCTGTGAGCGCATCCATCTCCTTTAAGTCAGAGAACGTTCTAGAGAGGGTCCCCCAGAGGATTTTGTAGCCAGGCCCCAAAGGTCCCGTACTGCCGGTGCAAGTTCCTCTTCTCTCCAAGGCCAGTAGTGGGTTCTACAGAAGTCACTCCAAGCAGGAGCCCCGAGCCCAAGGTGTGTAGGCCGGGGAAGACCGTGGGACCCAGCAGAGTGAGCACAGGCGCACATTACCCCGCAGGGCCGCTTCCTGTGGAACAGCAGAGGCTAGGGGAGATGGCATCAGCATAGCCCTGAAAGGTAGAGACTTTTCATCCAAAGAAGAACTTTACCTTCTGGGATGTAGATCCTGGAGGCCGGGATTCCAGTCCTCGCCAGCCAGCTAGCCTGCCCTGCGGGGGTGGGGGGGCATATTACCAACAGAAACAGCCTGACTCCCAGAGAGAAGAGTGAGCCATGGGTGTAGATCAGCTTTTTCCTCCCGAACTCACCTGGGCTCTCCAAATCCCCTGGGCCCATTGTGTAAAAAAGCCTGACTCCAGGCCCCACCCAGACCTACTAAGTGAAATCTTCCCAGAAGGTGGCTAGGGGGGCCTGGTGTGATCATGGTAACCAGCCGCTCCTGTGATGCAAAGGAAGGGACGGAAGGAAGGAGCCCTGTGAACACAACTTCCAGAATTACCCCGGAGGCCCTCCATAACCATAGCGGGGGGCTGGCTGGTTTCCAGGGCCGGTGAACACGGGTGTTGAGGGGAGGACAGGAAGGCTGATTTGTGTAGCTTTCTGTTAGAAAATACTTCTCTTTTCTTTTCATTTAACACAAAACGTTGATGTCAGCAAAGAGAGAATCTGAAATCCATTTGGTGGAACTCGGCATGTGGGGTGTTTTCTACTGGTGGATGTGGGCATGGGGATTTGGACAGTTGTAGAGACCACAGACCTCATGAGCCAAGGCGGGGTTGCATTCTTGGAGGTGGACAGAAACATGGCGGGGACTCACAGGGTACACATGAAGGGCGCCCCCAATTCCGGACAAACTTCCGACGCACGGCTTGGAGATCAGGAGGGCGGAGTAAAGCTGCCCCAGCGGAGTGCTCTTTATTTGATTTTTTTTTCAAATGTATCTCTGTATATCTCTCAGACCCCTGCTCTGGCACGAGAAGGTCTTCGAAGGTGGTTTTGTCACTTTAAATAATTCTGCACTGAACATCCTTGCACCTTCTCTGATTAGTTTTTGGGGTAGAGTGCTAGAAATGTAACTCATTGCTGGACCACAGAACGAAATGTAAATCCTGATATTTAAAACGATTTATATATATCTTTTCTATGTTCTATATAAATACGTTTTAGCAGATAAAATAGGCAGAAGATAAGAAAATTCAAGCAGTACAAAGGAGGAGCATGTGAAATCTTGTCTCTCGCACCTGGCCCCCCCAGTTCTGTAGACCCCACCTTAGAGAGGAAAGGCAGTGACTGGTTTTCTGTGTGTTATCTGCTCCTACCTGAAATAGTAACGGCACACGCGTAGGGTTGGGAGGTCTTCCAGAACACCTGCGGCGAGCAAGGCATGGGCTTGAGGCATTGGGGGATGGACAAGGTGTCCAGAGCTGGGCTCCTCCCCCAGAATGCTTTGCGATGTGTTGGTGGGGTGGGGGGCGTAGTTTGCGTAGAGCCTGGGAACCAGCGTTCACTGAACAGAAGTGGAAGAGGCCGTCAGAGGCTGGGCTCACAGGAAGGCTGAGAAGTCTTCCCCCTCCCCAGCCTACCCCTGCCATGTGGGGATGACCTTGGCTCCCCCGGCTGCCCACGCACCTGCAGTGAGTGTGCCTTTGTGCAGGGGGAGCGGGGGCCACAGGCTCGGTCTCCCCTAAGTCCTCAGCAGAGGCCTGGGCTGCAGAGGGCTTCACAGGGGCCTTATGGGGGTAGGGAGTGCAGGTACCCACCGTCCCCAGGACAGAATGCGGGCTGCTGCTCACTGCCCAACTCGTGCGTCTCATCTCCTTTTCCTTCTTTCCCTAGAGGCTCATCCAAAATAGAGGAAGCATGCGAGATCTACACCAGAGCAGCGAACATGTTCAAAATGGCCAAAAACTGGAGTGGTATGTGATCTCTGCAGAACCCTTCATGCTCCTTTCTCCTCCTTTTCCTCAGCTTCCAGTCCTGAGGGCCTGGCTCCAGGGCTCAACCCTCACCGCGCCCCCCCAATCTCTCTCTGCCATCTGTGGCACCGGAAACCCATCGGCCTACCTTCGGGTCACTTTGAGCCCCCAGGTTCTTTTACTTGGGCCACGGGGCCTTGGCAAGAGGACTGTAGGGATAAATACATTATTGAATCCGGGTAGCTCTTGGAGGGCTTTCTCCTTAAACCCAGAATGTCCAGTTTGCCCCGGAACCTCCTCCCTAGTGCTTTCATCAGGTCTGAGTTCTAGGCCTGAGGGAACGTTCCACTGGTTCCATTAGTCACCTTAACCATCGGCCGTTTATGGAGGGCTCCCCTAGGTGCCGAGCATGCGCGTTGAATGGAACTGGCAGGGCAGCTCTGTGAGGGGCGCTGCTGCTAACATCCCCGTGGTGGGAAACCAAGGCTAGACTCAGCCCCCGGGCCTCTGGTGCCGCCCCTAGTGAGGGACTGAGAGCCAGAATTCAGAAGGCAGAGCTCCGATTCTGGAGTGCGGTGCTCAGCCGGCCTCTGTGCGGCTTCAGGACCTCTGCAGCCGGAGGGACTGAGGTTTGTGGCACAGCTGGAGCCGCCGTGTGACCCCGGGCAGCATCTGTCGCGGCTGCGAGCACTGTCCCCGCCCCGCCTTGGGGTGGAAGCTGAAGTGCTCACAGGACTCTGGTCCTCAGACTAGCAAACTTCTGGAGCGGCCGCGAGGTGCCCGACACAGCCTCCCGTGTGCTCTTGCTCCGACTAGGGGAGGACACATGGTGACAGTGTCGCACACTCCTGCAAGGGCCTCCATCCTTGGGGGTAGGGTGTCCCAGCTCCCGCGCCTCTGGGGATGCTCACGACCTGTGTTGGCAGGCGGAGCAAGCCCAGAGTTACGACTCCTCTGACTTGGCTGCGGGGCTGTAGTCCAACTCCAGCAGGGCTGGCTCTTGGCGGGTTCCGCGGAGCTGAGGTGGGGCAGGCAGGCAGGGGCTCCTAGTGGTGGGAGAGACTGGGAGAGGTGGCCAGGAGCCGCCTGAGGGCCTGGAGGAGAGCTTGGAGAATCTGGCGTGGCGTGGAGCTCATCGGGCCAATTCCGGGATGCGGCCTCCAGCCCCAGCAAGACTGAATCCAGGAAATTGGGCAAAGGCAGGTTTGGGACCCTGGGAGGAACTTTCTGACCAGAAGGAGACACAGCCTGGCATGGGACCCTGGAGGCAGAGTGTGGAGGCCTGGGGTGAGACGGAGTCACCTCATTTCCTGAGCACACCTTTGGTTTCCTGGAAACTAGAAGGGTTTTTCCTGAGCTTTCACCAGATATATTGTGCACAGAGCCACCCGCCCTGTATAGTTTCATGCACCCAAGCTAATGAGGTGCCATCAGAGAAGGAATATTTACTTCTTGGTCGCATACGTGTCGCTTTGCCCCTAAAACGTGTTGCTTCCTCCCCACCCCCAACTAGTCAAACAAAAATCCTGGGCTCTGTTTCATTTTTCTCCCTATGATACTGCTTTTCTGGAAATTTTGCACTCACGTTTGAGCCTTTAAAGATAATACATCCTACGTGATGGGAACTGGGCCGCTTTTGTCTTTCCTGCTGCTCTGATGTCCTAGGATGGGTCAGGCCCTCCGGTCCCCTTCCCGCTCTGGAAGTCTGTGATTCCGATGTGGCCAGAGGAAGACAGCAGTGGGCATTGGAGCTTCCGGTCAGGACACTCCCACCCCCCACCCCTGCTCTCCAGCCCCATAGGAGAAGCGATGCCATTGTTTCCGGCAAGCCGCCAGGCAGCTTAGGAGACACGGTGACTGCAGCAGCTTGGGAGCAGTGCAGGAGGACCGCATGTAGCCAGGGACAAGACAGACTGGGCCTCCGGTGGGGTCTGCACCGCCCTCTGCCCCGGGAGCACTTGTCCCCTGCACCTGATTTCCCGCTGTCCCCCGGGGCCACTGCTGGGGTCAGCTGGGGATAGTTTTTGTATCCTGCGTAGCTCTCAGCCCCATTGGCCTTCTCCTCAGATCTTTAGAACCGGGTGGCCCTGGAAATACTGCCAGAGGCTGGGATTCAGGCTGTGGGATCATAGCGGGCCCCCACCTGGCTCTCTCTCTGTATACACAGGGCTCAGGGGCCGCCCCTAGGGGGCCGCTTCCTCCTCCCTCCATGTCCACGTCAGGGCCTTCAGGAGCCTCAGCCCCGGCCGGGGTCAGGAAGCCTGAGGTCAAGGCCTTCACCTACACCCCCGGGGCCAGTCTGGAGCCCCCCTCCTCCCAGGGGGACAGGGTTTTGGGGGGCATCGTCAGGGCGGCTTCTGACGGGCAGAGCCCCACTCAGGCTGCGCGCGCTCTTTCCCGTTCCAGCTGCCGGAAACGCTTTCTGCCAGGCAGCCCAGCTGCACCTGCAGCTCCAGAGCAAACACGACGCGGCCACCTGCTTCGTGGATGCTGGCAACGCGTTCAAGAAGGCCGACCCCCAAGGTGAGCCTCCGCGGGTCCCTGGGGCCCAGCGAAGTCCTCTCCCAAGAAGTCCTCAGGTGTCCGTCCGGCCCTGGGCCGGCAGGGAGATACTTGCGCTTGAACTTCACGATTGGCTCCCTTCCGGCTGGCATTTGCATCCCGCTCCAAGCCTCCGCCTCCCCCTGCTGCTTTGTGCACGCAGCTGATGCTTCCCTCCCGGAGCCTGGAGCATTTGGGAGTGGGAGTTACACCGCAGACCCACCGCATGCCAAGGAGAGAGGAAAATCTGTTCTGGTGTCAGAATTAACATGCAGAAGGGGGGTGGGAGGGGGTTCTGAGACCAGCCAGGTAGGAGTTGCTGCCGAAAAAGGAGCGGAAATTATCCTAACCTGGCTTCCCTACCCCCTGGGGGGGAAATCAGAGCAGAGCCCAAGATGGGAGTTGCCAGAGAACAAGTTACTTAAAACGAGGGCGTGCTGGGGAGAGAAGCCCGCTTTGGGACTGACTCACGGCAAGAAAACCACTTGTCCCACTGGGTTCGTCCCGACGCAGGAGCACAGCCCAGTGGGGACCAGAATTTTGGGTCTCGGGAAGCTGGAATTTTAATTTCTGTTTTTCATCTCAGTGCCAGACACAGGTTGCTAACTTTTTAATTTTAGCGAGCCAAGATGATTTTTTTGGGTGACCATCTATTGCTACTGTTCTCTCAGAAGAGAATAGGGAACACGTGAATGTTTTAAGGAAAGGAAAAAAAAAGATGCCTCATCTTGGAACAAAGACCAGCCCTTCCCAGGAGACAGCAGTTTGCAGCCGGGCATTGAGGTGCCTGCGAGGCTCAGTGAGCGCTGGTTCCTGCCCCGGTGCAGGGGACTTGCTGGCCGATCCACTACTGCCACCAGGGGCCTGTCGTTTCCAGGCGGGGATCGGGTGTCTCGGTAGACCAAGTAGTGTCTCTGTGTCCCCAGACTTGACCAGTCCCTGCTCTGTGGCTGGGGGTCTCCCAGAGGTTGGCCTGAGGGGTCACACAGTGGGCCCAGGCTCGGCAAGGACCGGAGGGAAGACCTTGTGGCGGGGTTGAGCCATGGCAGGCCGTGTGGGTGATGTGAGGAGGACCCAGAACAGCCTTGAATCACCCAGGGACGTCTGTCCCATTCCCTGCCCCGCCCCTCGCCATCACCGTCAGCCTTCCCTCTGCTCCCTGAGGAACTGGTCTTCCTGGAGCTGCCACCCTAGCATCTGTGATGTTCAGCTGCTGCTCCAGAGTGACCGGAAGGACGGGTCTCTGGGGCAGGAGTCAAGTGCAAACAAACACCAGCGCTTCCCTGGGACGGGCCCCCACCTGGCTCCGCAATGTTGCGTCTGTGATGTTGCGTCCTTGGGCCTCAGGTGGCTTTTGATCTGAGCTTTTCCAGCCAGAGGCAGCGCTCTGCAAAGGGTGGGCTGGGTGCTGGGGCCCAGGCCAGGGTTGGCGCCCCGCCTCAGGAGCTGAGCCACAAGAGTGGGAGGGCAGCAGTCGTTGTGTGTGCTGACGTGGCCATCGTGGGGCCCAGAGGCCGACTTGGTTTCTCCAGGGATCAGCAAGTGCAGTTTGCTGCCTGGGAGCTGAGTGCGGTGGTGGGGCAGAGGTGGGTTTGGGGTGGGAAGGACCTTTCAGGCAGCAAGAGGAGCAGTGACGAAGAGGGGAGCCTCATCTGGGCACAGCCCAGAGCGGGTGCCTTGGCCAGAGCGCCAGGTTCTTGGTGCTGAGCAGGGAGGGGCCACGGAGTAGTGACCCTGCACTGCAGCCTCGCTGACTCCCCCGCCCAAGTAATGGCTCATGCGACGTGGGGCTCAGCGTGCTCCCGAGTCTGGACCCAGCCCCTTTCCCTGTGACCTCAGGCAGGCAGTCACCATCTTTTGGGCCTCCGTTTTCTTGTCTGGCAAGGCAGAGGCCACGTGTGAGAAGCACAGGCTCAGCCAGCTCAGCACCTGGCATGTGACAGATGTCTGGTGAGGGGTGGCCCTTGGCTCCCATCAGAGGCCCGGCCTCCCCCAGTCTCCTCCCTGTGGCCACGTGGCTTGTAAAACAGAGCCAGAGGGCCCGCTCAGA
This sequence comes from Enhydra lutris kenyoni, assembly GCF_002288905.1. Taxonomy (NCBI): domain Eukaryota; kingdom Metazoa; phylum Chordata; class Mammalia; order Carnivora; family Mustelidae; genus Enhydra; species Enhydra lutris. Next base: position 4,028,506 of record NW_019154161.1, read on the forward strand.
TCCCCACTGGGCTGCCCCAAGCAGGTGGCCAGCTCCCTGGGGCCTTGCTGGTCCCCTTGGCCACCCTGAAGGCTTCTGTCCTGTGTCAGCACCTCCTCCAGGAGTCCTGGAGGCCCACTCCCACCGCCCCCGCGGAGGCCGCTGGCGCCCGGCCCGCACAGAAGGCCTGCCAGAGCTGGCCGGGATGGAGGGAGCGGACTTGGCGGCTGTCAGCACGCCCTGTCTCTGCCAGTCTGCCTGGAATGGTGGGCCCGGGCTGCCTGCTGTCCCCTGGGTGGCCAGGGGTGGGGCCGCGATGCCCCTGGCTGTGGGTGCTTCCCGGGGGTCCCAGCCTCTGCCCACTACGCTGGAGGGACTCAGGCCAGGGAGATCTCTAACCCCAGCCACCCGAGAGCCAGGCCCGGGGCTGCGTGCGCACACTACTGGGTGCCTCCTGCGAACCAGACACGGCCACAGCTTGCTTTAACCCAGGCCACATCCTTGGGGGCCTTTGCCATCTGCCCCCATTGTACCCAGGAGGGCTGAGTCCCAGGCTCGATGTGGGAACCAGCATCCAGACCCAGAGGCTGCTGCAGCCCATCGGGTAGGGCGAGGGCCCTGGATTGCGCGACTCCCGGTGAGCCTAAGCGAGCACCTCCTGCTCTGGACCGCGGCACCCCGCCCTGGGCTGGGTCTCGTCCAGGGCTGTCTCGCCGCTCCTCCGGGGCCTGGCACCTGGAGATAAGCCGGTTATGTCCCGGGTGCCGGCGCGCCCCAGGGTGTTCGCTGGCAGCTTGCCCTTTGTGCCCGAGCCGGGAGCAGGAGTGAGGGGGCCTTAACCCCATGAATCCATGTTGCTGCTGGGGGTGGGGGGGTTGATTTTCTGCCCCCGGCTGCTGCTCCAGGGGCCGTGCCTTGCTGACAGCCGTGTAGCACCAGAACAGCCACTGAGAGAGCCTGTCCTCTGGAGGAACTCACAGCCTCTCCCTGTCCCCGCACTCCTTGTAGCGGGAGCAGGCACAGGTGTGGGGTGGGCCTCCCCCCCACCACGCTGTTCCAGAAGGGGGAGCCGGTGAGAGGCGCCCCCCTGTAGCCCAACCAGCCAGCTCTTCCGCGGCCTCAGCACCGGGTTGCAAGCAGCCCCTTGCTGGTCACCGGGCTCAGAACTGCTGCTGCAGAACAGGCGTGTGTGTTCAAGCGAGACCGTTTCTGGCTGTAACTTGGGTCCTGTGTTCTCTCTCTCCCTCCCTTCTCTTTATCTCCTTTTCTTTTTCTCTGGTGCCCCGAGCTCCCAGCGGTCAGCCTCAGAACCCCAACCGACTGCTGTACGTTCTCTGAATGTTTCTGGCATCTCGGGAGATCTCTGGCATCCGATTTCAGAACTGGACCAAACCTACAGGCCCTCCCTCCCCCAGAGCAGTGCTCACAGACATCCCCCTTTTGCATGTAAATTTTGGGGGGCTTGTGGACTCCCTGAAGGCCCAGCCACAGGTCTGAGGCAGAGAGCCTCTCTTCACATACCCCCTCACCCCGCCCCGCCCAGGTAGTGAGACCTTGGGCCTTGTGAGAACAGGTACCAGCTTCGGCCCTTCTCCGTGACCTCTCCACCCAGCAGACCTGGCTGACGTCGGGTTGGGGGGTAGGGTAGCCCTGGAGGCAGACCAGGAGCCTGCAGGGTGCCTGGGACGCCAGGATGAACTTCCAGCCCCAGCCCAGCTTAGAGCCTGTGTCCTCGGTCTGTCCAGGCTCTCTGTCCTTCCCCCCGCACCTCCCCCAACACCTTTTCCTTGGAGATGCGTTTTAAAAAAAAAGCCACCCCGAGAGCGCATCTCTGTCTGCTAGAAAATGCCTCCCACTCATGCTGCTCGCTCTCCTCCAAATAACGTGTCAAAAAAAAAAAAAAAAAAACCCTTGGGACGCCTGGGTGGCTCAGTTGGTTAAGCAGCTGCCTTCGGCTCAGGTCATGATCCCAGCGTCCTGGGATCGAGTCCCACATCGGGCTCCTTGCTCGTCAGGGAGCCTGCTTCTCCCTCTGCCTCTGCCTGCCATTCTGTCTGCCTGTGCTCGCTCTCCCTCTCTCTCTCTCTCTGACAAATAAATAAAATCTTTTAAAAAAAAAACAAAAAAAAAAACAAACAAACAAACAAAAAAAACCCATACCCGAATTTCAGGTCTTGGAAGAGGTAGTACCACAAAGGTAGCCGAACTTCTCTCCTCGTGGGCCTTCCTGGTGTTCGCTGCGTGGTTTCAGGAATGGGCGGGTGGCAGGGGGAGGGACGAGAGCGGAGGGCTCTGCTGAATGCTGACACGTGTGCATGAGACAGTGACGGAGGTCACAGCCCCAGGGGCCTGGGTGTCCTGACGTCCGGCTCCCCTCATGTTGTTGACAGAGGCTGGACAAGTGCAGGGGATGTGGGGCAGTGTAAAGGTTCCAGGGCCCTGGTGGAACCTGGGGGTCCCTCACATGTCAGGCCTGGCTGCCTCTCATCCCCCTTGCCAGCCCCTCTTGTCATGGCAGGTGGGGCCCTTGCTGGCCTGGCTCCAAACCCCCGTGGGAGGCTGGCTGTCGGCCTGTGTTCCGTGCCGGGGGTTGCCGAGATGACAGCCCTCAGCAGGTCACGGTCTGCACCGTCCATGGCTCTGAGCACATTCCCTGGGGCTCGGGGATCCCTTCAGCCCCCCAGCCCAGCCACAGGAACGCAGCCCTGGCAGCTGCACGAGCCCGATGTTCTCCACAGGCCACTGAGCGCCCGCCTGGCCTCCCGCTCCTCTCCTGGCTTCTGCCTAGATGACTTATTTTTCTCATTTCTGTTCCTCACTTCCCTGCTTCTCTCCCCAGAGGCCATTAACTGTTTGATGAGAGCCATTGAGATCTACACAGACATGGTAAGGGTCGCTGCCCGTCCTGTCTCTTCTTGTCCCACCCTATTGCTCCAGCCTGCTGTCCCCAACCCCAGCACCAAGAGCAGGTGCGAGGGGCAGTGGGAGTGAGGGGAGTGTGGTCCTCTGGGCCAGCCCCTGCCTCTGCCCCAGGGAGCCACCCCCATGGTAGGTGAGGCCCAGAGGTGGCTCCACCAGGGACCTGGAACCCAGGACCTAGACATGCTATGTGTGTCTTTGGGGGAAGATGGGCATTGGCCCCCGTGGCCACACTGGGGGCCCAGGGAGGCCAAGAGGGGCTGTCCTGTCCGCAGAGGGAATGGTCAGACCAGCAGCCTGGTTTCTCCAGAGCTCTCACCAGGCAGTTCTAGGCTGGTCCTTCCACCTCTGTGGGCCATCTGTCAAACGCTTCCCCGGGCCAGGCCCTCTACTGGGTACCCATGCCACCATTACCTCTGGCGTCGCCTTGTCTGCCCATGTCCCTGTGGACAGGATGGACACGGAGGCTAAATGTGGAGGGACATGCACAGGGCACCCCCATCGGGGCAGCACCCAGACCCACGCCTCGACGAAGCCCCCTCTTGAAGGCCTGTGTCCTTCTGGCTCGGTGTGGCTGAGGGGCAGGGACCCACCAGCTTTAGGGACCTGAAAGGGTGAGGAGGGGCTGAGGTGAGGCGCTGGGCCATCACTTGTCACAGAGAGCTCCTTCCTGTGTCCCGCCCAGGGCCGATTCACGATCGCGGCCAAGCACCACATCTCCATAGCCGAGATCTACGAGACGGAGCTGGTGGACATCGAGAAGGTGAGGGGCGGTCAGCGGCCATGCCTGGCCAGTGGTGGGGGAGGACCGTGGTGGCCGGTCCCCTTGGACCGGGGCTCATCTCACTGCTGTGTACACTTGGGGAGTCCCCTGATGTCTGAGTACTGGAAGAGGGCTTGGCCGAGCTTGTGTAATGGGCCCAGGGCCCGGCCTATGATGGGCAAGGGCTGCACTGCTACCCCCTTTCCCTCTGTACCTGCCCCGTGTCTCCCCAGGCCATCGCCCACTATGAGCAGTCTGCAGACTACTACAAAGGGGAGGAATCCAACAGGTATGGGGCAGCGGGCTCCCCTCCCCAGCCCCCAGTAAGCCCCTAGGCCACTACTGACCTCTGTCTTCCCTGCCGACCCCACACAGCTCAGCCAACAAGTGTCTGCTGAAGGTGGCCGGCTACGCGGCACAGCTAGAGCAGTATCAGAAGGCCATTGACATCTACGAGCAGGTGGGGGCTGGTGGGGCTCTGAGCCCTGCTCTCTGGGAGGGCCCTGCGTCTTCCTCTCTGCCTCCCTGCATCACCTCCCTGGCGCTCTGTCCTGGCCTCACTGGCTAAACCTTTCTCCACCCATGACCCACACGGTGTCACCGTCCTCTCCCTGTACACTTCTCACAGGGAGCTTTCTGGGAGGCCTAGGGTCCCGGAGGGAGTGGGCAGAATCACTGAGGCCTGGGGGGGGGGGGGGGCCGGAGGGGGCCAAGGGGCCCCCCGGAAGGGGGCCAGGGGGGGGGGGGGGGGGCGGGCGGCCCTTGGGGGCGCAGGCCCCCCGGGGGTGTGTGGGGAGGGCTGGGCGGGCCAGGCTGTCCTGGTGGGTTCGGTTTGGCCAAGAGAATGGCAGGCAGCTGGCCTCGGAGGAGAAGGGGGGCGGGCACCACCTCTCATGTTCCCTCAGCCTGCCGCCCCTCTGCCCACTGCGAGCCAGCCTCCCGTGGGGCCTGACAGCGGAGCCGCCTCCTCCCCAGTGTCTTGGGCGCCTCGGGGGGCCCACGGACACCTGGCTTCAGCCCTGTGGCAACACCCACCCCCTGTCAAACCCTGGGCCTTGGCTGCCTGTGCACCACTGGCTGACTTCCCTGGGGCTGGTCCTTGGCCTCCCTGCCCTTGGGGTCCCGGGTTAGAAGGGCCTCACCTAGGATAAAGGTGCTGCTCCCCGCTGGCCCCCGGGTGCCTGGCAATGACCCTGACCCTCTGGCCGCCTGCTGCAAGCTCATGCACCGCCTCCGCATGCCCACAGGTGGGAACCAACGCCATGGACAGTCCCCTCCTCAAGTACAGCGCCAAGGACTACTTCTTCAAGGCAGCCCTCTGCCACTTCTGCATCGACATGCTCAATGCCAAGGTGAGCCGGGGCCCCGCCGGCCTGCCCAGGGCTTCCCCCGCCTCCCCTTGACCACCTCAGAGCATCAGGGCTGTCACTGAGCTAGGTCACTGCCTGACCCCTTAGTGGGGGGCGAGCCCCGCCCTCACGTCCGGCCCCCCGACAGTCAGCTGCGTGTTGTCGTTGCTGTGTGGCCATCCCTGGCATCCCCTGCCCAGTCTCTGCCGCTTTTGAGTTTATCCAGCTCCTGGCTCACGCAGTGCCTGGTGTTGTCTTCAGCGAGGGCACATTTTGAGTCCTTCCTGCCTCCCTTGAGGTCAGCATCACTGTCCCCGTCCTACAGATGAGGATGCTGAGGCCGAGACCAGAGACCCTTATTCAGGGCCTCATGGCCGGAGTCCAGATCTTTCTGGCTCCCGATGTCATGATCTGAACCACAGCATGCGCGCCCACGTCATCCGTTTGCAGGGCTTCTCGGCCGTAGAGGGGTCAGTGCTGGGCGAGGGGGCAGGGAACGGTGGGGGGAGGAGCTGGAGTCTCTCGGGGCCTCCAGCCGCCCTGTCCTCCGCCCTGCCCTTCGCCACACGGGGTGTCTGAGCACCACTGCCTCCCTGCTCCCGCTGGGGTAAGAGCCCGGGCTCTGGTGTCGGGCCGGCTCGCATCCCCGCCCCCACACACTCTGTGCCCTGAGCAGGTCATCGTGCGTTTCCGGCTCTCAGAATGGGGGTCACTATCATTCGACCCTCCCCAGGTCCACGTGATATTTTAATGTGAGACGTACCCAGCACTAGTCCTGGCACATAGGAAGGACTCACACGAGGCAGCAGTCATTTGCGCCCTACCCTGCGCACCGGCCTGGCATTTGCCCCCTACCCTGCGCACCGGCCTGGCATTTGCCCCCTACCCTGCGCACCGGCCTGGCATTTGCCCCCTACCCTGC
>NW_019154161.1:4034447-4041104 GCF_002288905.1 Enhydra lutris kenyoni
ACGCCGGCCTGGGAGACCTTCTCCCTCCCACCCCAGCTTTGTTCCCCACAAGCTGTCTCTGTGGCCACGCTTGGCCGGGCACAGTCCCACGGAGGTGCCTGCTGGGCACAGAGCCAGGTGACACTGGAGGCTGGCGGAAGGGCACAGAGCACTGACTCGGAGCCAGGTGGCTCAGGTCCCCTTGGCTGCCAGGCCGGTGGCTCCCATGTCCCATCTTCATTAGCCTGTCCCCTTCCTTCCTTCCTTCTTTCCACCCTGGCGATGTCCAGCTCGCTGTCCAGAAGTACGAGGAGCTGTTTCCCGCCTTCTCTGGTTCCCGGGAGTGCACACTGATGAAGGTGAGTGCCGGCCACCCCGCTGCCCTCACCCTGCCTCTGGGCCTGGAGGGCTCAGCCAGAACCCCGGTTGGGAGGCGGGATCCGGAGGCTGGGACTCTGGGTATTACTGTCACTGACACCATCACCGTCACCGAGGTTTGTACGGCGGTTCTTAGGGGTCTTTTGTTTGTGTGTTGTTTTTCCTCTTCTCCTGTCTGGGCCTCCATTTTCTCCATGCGAGAAGTAAGGCTCAGGCGGTGGTGGAGGCGGGAGCAGAGCCAGGAGGCTGCGTGATCTCTTGCACGAACACGTACACACATGCACACGTACACACGTGCACATACACGCACGTGCACATACACGCACGTGCACACACGCACCAGGCAGAGGTGGAACTAGCTCCTTCCTCTCTCCCGGCACGGGACACAACCCCCCCCCAACCTACAACCCCCAGATGGAGTAGGTGTGTGTCTTATCAGGCCTCAGTGATAGGGCTCTGGTGTCAGGCCTCAGGCCAGTCTTGGCCCCTGACCCCTGCCTGTCTGCTGTCTTCTTACAGAAACTATTAGATGCCCACGAGGAGCAGAACATTGACAGCTACACTGAGGCGGTGAGTGGCGGGGGCGGGGGCCGCCCTTCTCAGACACGCTGTCCGGAGAATCCCACCCTTTGTCCAGGCCCGGCCCTAGCTGTGAATTCCTTTCTCCAGTCACCCCAGAATTCTCATGGGGAGCCCCAGAGGTACAGGAGGTGTTCCCCCCATACCAGAGATGATGACATGGGGGTGAGGTGAGGAGACTCATCCTCGGCCTCTTGGGGGCAGAGTGGGGAGGCAGACCCACGTCTGTCTGTCTGTTGCCCAGGCCAAGGTCTTTGCACCAATGAGTGCCCCCCGTGAGCAGTGGGGACAGGGAGGGAGGGAGATGAGTCATGAAAGGGCCTCCCCTTCCAGCACCACCTTCCCTGGTAGAAGCACCCCACAGAGGTGTTTCTCCCTTTTCTTACTCTCTGGAACAATCTGGAACTCGGTTGGGCTCAGTTCCAGTCCTAATGCAGTCATGTAGACTGCGTCTGTCCAGTGGTATCTCCTGGGAGCCCCTCAGGAATCCTACACCATCAACGATGACAGATACCGAAGTCCCTCTGGTCCCTCCTGCCTGGGACGATTGGCAGGACGTCAGGAAGCTCCAGCGAGGAGAAGGGAGGAGTGGGGCTGCAGCCGGGCAACAGGGCACTGGTTCTCCCTCTGGCCCCTGTCCCTGTGAACAGGCCTTCACATCTCCAGGCCTGTTTCCCACCCATAAAACAAGGAAGCTGGAGCATTTTTATGCTGCGACACCTTTTCCTCTTCCCAAGGCAGCCTTAGAGGGAACCCCCTCCCTTTGCTCCTCTCTGGGAGGCAGGCTGGGACACACATAGAGAATTTGGGGACCAGAGACTCTGGCACTGGGGACAAGGAGGGAATCAGGGCCAGGGCCAGCTGTGGGACCTGCCCCTCAGACACCCCCTGCTCGCCGTGTGTCCCAGGTGAAGGAGTACGATGCCATCTCCCGGCTGGACCAGTGGCTCACCACCATGCTGCTCCGCATCAAGAAGACGATCCAGGGGGACGAGGAGGACCTGCGCTAAGCCCCGCCCAGCCCCTGGCACCTGTCTTCCTGCCCCATCTTCTCTCCCCCGCGCCCCTCCAGCGCGTGAGCCCAGAGAGAAAGGCAGGGCCGAGACCTTGGCTGTGAGACCTTCCCTCCCTTCCCGCAGAGGAGTCTCCCCAAGCCAGAGTATGGGTTCAGCCCTGCTTCGGAGCCCCCGAGGCGGGGCCTGCTGGCCGGACAGTCGCCCTCTGTTCTCGCTGCACCCCTCGCCTCCTGCCCATTTATTTAAACCCCCCAAAGGTCCCCTTCTCTGCCCCAAAACACAGACTCTTTGACACAGACCTGTTTGCTGTGGGTGCCGCCAGGGGTGGGGATCAGTGTCTGGTCCCCCATCTCCTGACCAGCTGAGGCGCGAGGCTGGTTTATGCTGTTCCCACTTGTCCTCCAGCCGAGCTCTGAGCACATGTAGCTGCTGAGATTTGCTCTCACCTCGGGGGTGGCCCGCTCCCCCTCCAGTGCCGGGAACCACCCCCCCACTAAGCCTCCTGCAGCCCTGATCTCTCAGGATAGACCGCAGGCCCTGGAGCTCAGGGTCATCCCTGCATTCACCCCTACGTCTGCTCCTTCCTTAGTGCTTTGAGGTTTTATGGTCAGAAGCTGCAGCTGGCCTAAGAAAGAAAATAAAAAAGAATACTTTGCATGAGTCTCTCTTCCTCCTCCTCACCTCTGCTGTCCCCTTCTCCCTTCAGGGCTGGTGTCCCGTCTCCCTGCCCCTCCTGGTCCCCGGTTTGGGCTCTGGACACACTGGGTGGGAAAGAGGCCTGGGCTGGGGTCAGAGGTCCCCGGGGAGGCCTAGGGATGGGTGGGCTCGGGAGTCTAGGAGTACCCAGCTTAATCCTATGGCCTCTGAGTTCTGTGGGCCTGTTTCCTCGGCTGGGTGGCAGCCCCAGCCCTCAGCTGGCTGGAGAACGGAGGATAAGGACAGTGGAGGTAAGGAGGCTGAAAGAGAGGCCCCTTGTGCCCAAGTCTCCCTGGAAGGAGGGTTGAAAGCCCCACTGCCATTTGTTCCAGGCGTCCCAGGACAAGGGGGTAAACAGCGTAGGTGGGCAGTGCATGAAGACCAAGCGGGCATGGCAATGGAAGAGGAGATGGCAGGAGCCCTCTGCCCGGGGAAGGTGGGCAAGAACCACCAGCCTCCGCCACACGCCACAGTGGAGGCCTGTGTGGAGGTGAGCAGTCTGATGTGCATGGGCTGTGCCTGGCCCTGGGCTGTGGGGGTACTGAGCTGGAGGAGGCTCAGTGCCCAAAAAGCACAGTTGCTATGGGTTGGAATGTCAGGAAGTGAACTGGGGGGTGGGAGTGGGGCAGATGCAGAGGAGGGGATGCCTGGGAGACCAGGTCAGGCTCCTCAAAGAGGTGCTCCAGGCCAGAACCCAGAAGAAGTCCAAGAGAGGTTCAGGTTCAGTGTCAAGTCCATTTTCTATGGACTACAGCAGAAGGCCCTGTTCCTGTCCCTTTCAGCTCCCCCCACAGCTCAGATGGATTGATTGATGATGGCTGCCTAGGGCTCAGTTAAGACTCCTGAGACCTGAGATCGATTACCGATGTCTGCCACGGGTACAGGCTGAGGGATATATAGTGTCAGAATGTTTCTGCCACCCTGACCTCGGTAGTGAGTCTTGACCCTGGCTGTGCTTAAAATCATTTAAAGTACACAAGCTTGGGTCACAGCGTGATAAATTGTGATTTGGGTAAAGCTCCCCACCCTTTTGGGGGGTTTTGGTTTTTTCCTGGAAATTCCACAGCTGAGTCACATGTGCCATAAGAGGTGGAAATCACTGAGCAGGACAGTTCTTTCCTTCCCAACATATAACTTCATTTATTCACTTAACAGATGTTAAGTGAACATAGTTCAGAGGTTACCACGTGAGGGAGAAGCAGCCTGAAGAAATTCTTGAGAAGCAGAATTAGACCCCACGTTCAACTGACACAGCGAGTATCTACTAAGCACCTACTGTGTGCCATGCCTGGTCTAGGCCCTGGGAATACAGCATGAAACCACACAGCCAGACCCTGCCCTCCAGGATTTGGTCACCAAATCCCAAGGTCGAGAAGGGACACAAACTCCCCTTCACCACCCTCCAGATCCCATCTGCCTTCGAGAAATTTCCCCGTGTGTCTCTTACGTAACGTCCCTGGTGCTTGGCAAAGGGGCTGGCACAGAGTCTTTGGATTTCCAACACCTATTTACTGAATGCTTAACTTTGTGTCCGGCCTTGTGGTCCAGGACTGGGGATCTGACTGTGACCAAGGGACATCTAGTCACTACCTTCATGGATCCCGCTGTCCTTGTTTATTGTGTGCATGCACGCAAGCTTTCTACCTTGTGTGTGTGTGTGTGTGTGTTTGTGTGTGTGTGTGTGTGTGACAGATCACTCAAGGTGGCAGGACAGTTGGCCAAGTCATGTCTTCTGGAAATGATATACAGATGGATACAGAGTCCTTAAACTCCTGATGCCCTTATAGGTCCAAAAAAAAAGCACATACATGAACCCCTTAAGACCCCAGAGTCAAAAACACCGGGTTAACACCCAGTCTCCACCACTTTTGAGTCCTATCAGAGCCACAATTTCATCCTCTGTAAATTGGAATAATGAAGTCCTTTGCAGAGTTGGAAGGGTTCGTTGAGACTGATGCATAAAGGATGACCAGGCACACAGGACAATAAATGCTGAGTAAATGAATGCAGAGTAACCACAGCCGGGTGGTTGTCAGCGTTCCGTGACAATCGGGGCCAACGTGCCGGCACCAAGTAGGTATTCAGTGAAGGAGGGACAGACAGCCAGATCCGTCTTCGTTGAGTAGGAATCCATTTAACCACTTTAAAGGGAACGTGATGAAGAAAACTGACTGTGAACTATCTTGTTTGGATTCCACTACTGCTGCTTACCAGCGGTGCGATCGGACGCAGATTACCTCTGGAGCCTCGATTCCTTCGTAAAACCTAGTAATTGCCTCAGCCTGCTTCTGAGTTTGAAACAAATCAATAGATGGAAAGCGCTTAGAACACCTCCTGGTACGTAAGGACGATACGGAGTTTTAGGATTACTGCTCTACCTTCCACACTGCACAACGAGACCGCCCCCCAATTCAGGCCACAACCTGCCAGCGGCAGCCGCCATCCTCGACTCAGAAAAGTAGCGGAGAGGAGCGCGCACGCGCAGTGGGGCAGTCTTACGGGAAGGAAGCCCGGGCCGCCCGGCGGGTGGCCATCTTGGTAAAGGGCAGCGACTGCAGCTTCTTGACGTCATCAGTCTGCGCGACGTGCGGGCTGCCGGCGGTTTGGGTCGCATCGGGAGCGGTGGGTAGGTGGGGAGGGTGGGCGGCGGCCCCGGGCGCTGTCGGGGGTGAGTGGCTGAGGGGCGTGATGGGGGAGGCGGCCGTGGCCGCAGGGCCGTGCCCGCTGCGCGAGGATAGCTTCACGCGCTTCTCGTCGCAGAGCAATGTGTACGGGCTGGCGGGCGGCGCGGGCGGGCGCGGGGAGCTGCTGGCCGCCACCCTTAAAGGCAAGGTACTGGGCTTCCGCTACCAAGACCTCCGACAGAAAATCCGTCCCGTGGCCAAGGAGCTGCAGTTCAACTACATTCCCGGTGCGTGGCGCCATGGGGTTGGGGGGCCTCGAACTTGGTGTTGAGAAGGTTTCTGAGGCTCGAAGCTGGGTCACTGCGGTGAGAGAATGGGATCAGTGTGACTGAAAGGGATCAAGGCTGATAATCGGGAGGCATCTTGTCAATGGTTAGGGTTCAGGATTCCTCAGATCCGGAGGTTAGGATCCCTCGTACCACGGCTGTGATCAAGATTCACCGGGACCGGGAGATGATGGTAATTGCCGTGGTCAGAGATTAGTGAGTCCTAGAGATCAGGGGTCACCATGATTGCATATATAGGGTCTGCCTGACGTGCACTTTGTCCCCTCCCAGTGGATGCAGAGATTGTCTCCATCGACACCTTCAACAAGTCACCCCCAAAGCGGGGCCTGGTGGTGGGGATCACGTTCATCAAGGTATCCAGGCCCCCTCCATCTACCCATTCCCTCCTTACAGTCCATGTACGTCTGACCCAAATCCCTCTCACTGCCCCTGCTCTCCCCTGAGGCCAGTTTCCTACCTCAGGATTCAGGGGACAAGGGCAGCCCCTTCCTTAACATTTACTGCGACTACGAGCCTGGCTCTGAGTACAACCTTGACTCCATTGCGCGTAAGTGTGGCCTCAAGGGAAGGAGGGATGGGGAAGATGGGAGGGGGCACCTGTCGAGTGCCCGGTCCCCATCTGCATGTGCTCCCCTTACAGAGAGCTGCCTGAACCTGGAGCTCCAGTTCACTCCTTTCCAGCTGTGCCATGCAGAGTATGTAAGCTGCAGGTGTCATACAACAGAGTGTGTGTGTGTGTGTGTGTGTGTGTGCGCGTGCGCACACAGTGGAGGCTCCTGCCAACAAGGCAACAAACCTGCCCGTAGACAGTCAGACTCCAGTTTTGTTTTTTAGAACATTGTGCTTTTAAAGTGGCTGTGGACCATCCTCAGCCCCGAGCTAGCTAATCTGAGAGCTGATTGAGCACCTGTGTTCTGGACATCTAGAATCTTGGGTTCCGGTGTGCTAGATTTGGATCTTTTTTTTTTTTTTTTAAGATTTTATTTATTTATTTGACAGAGAGAGATCACAAGTAGAGAGGCAGGCAGAGAGAGAGAG
>NW_019154161.1:4041204-4134635 GCF_002288905.1 Enhydra lutris kenyoni
CATTTGACAGAGAGAGATCACAAGTAGAGAGGCAGGCAGAGAGAGAGAGAGAGAGAGAGAGGGAAGCAGGCTCCCTGCTGAGCAGAGAGCCCGATGTGGGACTCGATCCCAGGACCCTGAGATCATGACCTGAGCCGAAGGCAGCGGCTTAACCCACTGAGCCACCCAGGCGCCCTAGATTTGGATCTTGCAAGATCCAGAGATACTGAGATTTCTAGAGTTACAAGTTCTGAGATCCCAAGATTTTAAAATTCTGCAGTTTGGTAATTCTGAGATTCTTTAGTGATAAAGTCATTCTCCTCTTTTTTATTCTCATATTTCAAGGAGACAGAGTACAGACCGTCTAGAATGTGAGGTTTCTAGAATCCCAAAGTGTGAAAATTCACTTGAGCTCTGAGTTCCATTTTAGAACACCAGTGGTCTAGCACAATGAGTAGCCAAGTTTTTCTGTTAAGGGCTAGATCCTCTATCTTTCTCTTTTTTTTTAATAGAGAGAGAGATCACAAGTAGGCAGAGAGGCAGGCAGAGAGAGAGGGGGAATGGGCTCCCCGCTGAGCAGAGAGCCCGATGCAGGGCTTGATCCCAGGACCCTGAGATCATGACCTGAGCTGAAGGCAGAGGCTTAACCCACTGAGCCACCCAGGCACCCCTAGATCCTCTCTCTTATAACTACTCAGCTGTGCCACTGTAGCAAGAAATTGATACTTTGTAAATAATTGGTGTAGTTGTGTTTCAATAAAACTTTATTTATAGCAACAGGGGGTAAGTTGGATTTGGTCTTTAGGTCATAGTTTGCCAGCCTCTGGTTTAGCAGGTGAGAATTCTAGAAGCTGATGTTCTGGATTCTAGGATTTGGATGTTCTGCTCTTTTATGGTGGCAGTTTCTAGAAATTCGAGTATTTCAAAGGAGGTGGAAAACAGAACTTCTGGAACACCGGAGTTCTAGATTAAAGAGGTTCTGGTATTCTAGAACGCGAGAGCCCCATGTTCCGTGCCTGAATTCACAGCCAGAATGAGGGTTCTAGCAGGTGAGGGCTCTAGAAACAGAAGGTTTCTGCGATTCTGAGATCAGAAAGTTCTGCCACACTGGGGCTCTAGATTTCTCTGCTTTCAGGGTCCAAGTCGGGAATCAGCTGGAGACAGTGTTTCTCCTGAGTGGGAATGACCCAGCCATTCATCTGTACAAGGAGGTGAGGCAGAGGGAGGCACGGTGGGCAGGGCCCTGCCCGGGCTGCCACGGGCTGGTGCTGGGTGTGAGGCTGGCCACTGACTCCCAGGTCGGGGGTTGGGTGGGGGTTGGTCTTGGTTCCCCCAGAACGAGGGGCTGCATCAGTTTGAAGAACAGCCCGTGGAAAACCTCTTCCCAGAGCTCACGAACCTGACCAGTAGGTAAGAGAGCCCCTGGAAAGCGAGGCTCATGGGGATGGGAGCAGGGAGCCTCAGAGAAATCAGGGACAGCGGGGATAGAGATGACCTCAGAGAAATTGGGCAGGGGAGGGGACTTCAGCAAACTCAGGCCACTTGGGAGAAGCTGGTCAATGGTGGTGTTCACAGAGAAAACACAAAACAGACTCAGGGAGATCTAAGAAGGTGGGTGGTAGGGGTAACCTCAGAGAAATCAGACTCCCCAGCAGGGTCCCAGGGCTACAGGAAGGGGGTGGATGCTCCTTGAGGGGCAGAACATGGGGCCAGGACCCAGTGATGCCCTCCGGCCATACTGTCCTCCCACCCGCCCACCAGTGTCCTCTGGCTTGACGTCCACAACCTCCCTGGCACATCCCGGCGACTCTCTGCCCTTGGCTGTCAGAGCGGTTATGTCCGAGTTGCCCACGTGGACCAGCGAAGCCAAGGTGACGGCTGGGATGGGGGCCGGGCAGGGGGCTAGGGCCTGGGGACAGGGCCCTGAGTTCCCCCCTTCCCCCACAGAGGTCCTGCAGACATGGACGATCCTGCAGGACGGTCCCATCTCCCGGGTGATTGTGTTCAGCCTCTCGGCCCCCGAGGGTGAGCTTCGGGCCTGTGGGGGGTGGGCAACTCCACAGGCTCAGCCCCCCCACACCTAGATTCATGCCCTTTTCCCAAAGTGTCCGACCCCTCCGCACCTCCCCCATCCCTCCCGGGCCCACTCCCTCCCCTTCGTGCTCTCCAACTGTACTTCAGTGACTTACTGCCCCCCCATGGTCTAATAGAGACCCAACCTGGTGTTGAACTTCTGCCTTTCCCTTGGTGGTCTAACCCACAACCTGCAGACCTCCTCTGTTCCTACACCTCCCCCCCTTCCCCACCCCCCCCCCCCCCCCCGCCCCGTTACCCGTCTCTTGCTGCAATCTAAGCCTGAGCTCTTCTCCAGCCCCACCCCCACCCCCAGGGACTCCACGCTGCCCTCCTCCTCCTCCCCTGGCTCCCCTTTACCTGCACCTGTTGCTCCGTTCCTCTTGCTGGGCCCTTCCCTGGCAGTTCCCTTCACCTGACATTTGTAGGCTACCCCCTGGGTTGGTCTTCACTCCTCTCCCTCCTGCTCTGGCCTCACATCTGCTCCTCTTCCTGGCGTCTCCCCTCCCTGACCTCTCGTGATCTGACCTCTATGCATCCCTCCCTAGCACAACTTCGGGTCTCCGCCTTCACACAGAGTAGTGGGGGTGTGAGGAGCCTGGAGCCTGTCCCCTCAGTGCCCCCCCATCCGTGTCCCTTCTCCAGAGACCAAGGACCCCACACAGCGGGAAGAGTACAGCGTGCTCGTGGCCAGCATGTTGGAGCCGGCAGTGGTGTATAGGTAAGGGCTTGTTCCAGGTGGTGCGGGTCAAGGCGGTTGTGCCCCGGGGAGGGGAGCGTCAGTGTTTGGGTCTGGAACTGGTCGGGGCTACATTGAGGCCTTGGGATGAGAACCGAGATGGCCACTACCCCCAGACAAGTGTGTGGGCAAGAGCTTTTGAGCCGACTCGGCACGTAAGAAAGCCTTGATTCAGAGGGTTGGCCAGTTTCTGGGGCGTACCTCTTCCCACCATGGTGGGTTTCAAGTCAGCTGGCAAAATTTCTGGAAAATGTCGCAGTCTGCTCTCAGGAGTCAGAGCCAGCCAGCTATGGCTCCCCTGGTGGGCAGCACAGGTGTCCAAGTGGGGTCCGAGTCCCCCACGCCAGCCTCCCAGAGGCCTTGTGCATGTCCAGACTGGAGGCAAGGGTGTTGCCAGAAAGGGCAACAGGGTCGTCTGTGCAGGGGTGAGACGGCCCCGCCTCTAGGGGGCAGTGTGGGTGGGTGTCCCTTCTGGGCAACAGTGAACAGTCTGAGGGAATGATTTGGGTTCCCCTTGGTGGATGTGCAGATGGCCAGGCTGGAGACGAGGGGGTCTGGGTGTCAGGAGGAACAGCGTGGCCCAGACCCGGGAAGGGGAAGCACTGTGGGTCCCCCCAGCCCTGGCCTGCCGCCTAGAGGGGGCAGGCACTGTGGTGTGACTTTGGTTTCCCTGCCGCATCCGGGGACCCTCAGGGACCTGCTGAACCGGGGCCTCGAGGACCAGCTTCTCCTGCCCGGCAGTGACCAGTTTGACAGCGTCCTCTGTGGCTTGGTCACCGACATGGATCTGGACGGGAGGCCTGAAGTCCTGGTGGCCACCTACGGGCAGGTGGGGCTGAGGGATGGGACCACTGCCGCGTGTCCCCTCCCACTGCCCCGCATCCCCGTGTGACCCTCGCACCCGCCCCCAACCTCCTGCAGGAGCTGCTCTGTTACAAGTACTTCGGCCCGGAGTGCGGGCTGTCCCAGGCCGAGCACGGATTTCGCCTGCTGTGGCAACGGGGCTTCTCCAGCCCGCTGCTGGCCATGGCGCACGTGGACCTGACCGGGGATGGGCTGCAGGAGCTCGCCGTGGTCTCCCTGAAGGGCGTGCACATCCTGCAGGTAGCCGGGCTCCCCACCTTGGGTTCCCCTCGCTGAGCCTGACCTTGGGGTGGGGGTGGGGGGATCAGTGCACCCCTGTTCTTTCAAGGAAACACAGAAGGGGACGGGGAGACACCCCACGAGGAGGTGCATTCAGGGGCCCGACCGCACAGGAGCTCAGCAAGCCTGAGCCCACCTTCAGCGGGGGGACCGTGGGCCACTGGCCCCCACCCCCGGAGGAAGGAGTAACTATTTCCAGGAGGCAGTTCCTGTTGGCCAAGGACAAGTTCCGAGAGACGGGGCAGACGGGGCAGCCAATCAGGAGGGACCGTCCTGCCAAAGGGAACCCGCCCGGGCAGCCGTCAGCCCCCAGCCACCCTCAGGCTCCCCACCTTCAGTCCTTGGCTCCGCGCCCTTTGTCTGACTCTCTCCCTTTGCCCTCCCTGCAACCCCTACCCCCTTCCCTGTGCCCTAACCTCAGTGCTTCCTCTGGGGTCTAACCTCTGCCCTCCACAGCAGGCGGGGACTTACCCTCCCTGTAGTCCAACCTCCAGCCCTCCCGCAAGCAGTCTCCGGCTTTCCCCGGGCATCTAACTAACCTTGAACCTTCCCGCTTTGGCCTGACCCCTGAACCTCCTGTAGTGAACCAGCCCTTGAGCCGCGGGCTCTGCCGTCCGGCCTGTGGCCGCACTTAGACCCCCTCACTCCCACCGCATCGCAGCCCAACTGCCATAACCCCCGCTGGGGTCTAGTACCCAACCGCTCCAGTGGTCCAGGGTCTAACCCTAACCCCCACTGCAGCTCATCCAGTCTGACCTCTGACCTTTCCCCTGTGGCCAGCCGCCACCTCTCAGGCTGTGCTCTACTTTTGTTTCCTGGCATGTTGTTTGCCTTCTATTTGTCTCTGGTCTACCTCCAAGGCCCTGTCTCTGGGGTCTAGCCTGGGTGCTTTCTCTCAGAGGTCAAGGGTACTGGCTCCTCTGCAGGCTTTGCCTGGGTCTTTTCCTACATTCTGTATCTCAATGGAATGGCCGAGGTTAGACCTCAGCAGAAAGGAGAAAGGCTGGACCCCAGTGGAGAGGTCTGAGGTTAGAGCCTAAACCGAAAGGACATAGGTTAGATCCCAGTGGAAGAGGCTGGGGTCCAACCGTGGGACAGAGGACTTCCCTTTACTGTGGCCGAACCATCCCCTCAACCCTCTGCCCTCATTCAAGCCACGTCACTGTAATCTCTTCTGTCCCTTCTCTTGGGGTCTAGCCTGAGACCCTCCAACCAGGGTCTCACTCTGTCCCTCATGTGGTGCCACATTCTTCCCTTTTTCACTTTGCTGGTTTCCTTCTGCCCCTTATCAGTCTGTCCTTTGTCATCAAGGTCTCACCGTTGTCTCCCCCACTATGGTCTAACTTCAGCCTCACTACCGTACAATGTATGTCTCTCCCGTGTTTCTGTCCTTCCCTGTCCCTTCTGAGTTCAAACCTCACATCCGCACATTTCGGCCGAGGCGCTGTCCCTCCCACTGGAAATTCACCGAAGGCCGTCCTCCTGGGTCTAACCTTCACTCCGTCACAGAGACCCATTCCCACCCCACACGCTGGTCCCCTCTCTGACCTCCCGCCACTGAGCTCCCGTGTGGTCTAACCTGTGCCCCTGATCTTTCTCAGCACCGGCCCCCTCTTGTTCCCCACAGCACAGCCTGGTCCAGGCATCAGAGCTGGTTCTGACCCGGCTTCGGCATGAAGTGCAACAGAAGAAACATCAGTCACAGAGACCTGGGGACAGGGCGGGTCCGGGGCCCACTGAGACCCTGGCCTCCTGAGCTCCCACCCGCTGCCCGTCCCAGGCCCAGGGGCAGTCACTGGAGTAATCGCCTCTAGCCGTTCACAGTGGGGAAGCCTGCTGAAGGAAGGGAGGGTCTCCCCAGGCCCCCCAGGATGGTGGAACTGGGAGTCAGTGCTCTGACCCCTTGTGCCCTGCAGACCTGGCTGATGCACTCCTGTCTCTGTACCTCAGTGTCCCCGTTTGAAAAATGGGACAATCTCACCCCCCCCCGTCACCCCCATGGAGACTTGGTCAATCTGTGATTATTAATATGTCCAAAGGAAGCAGACTTGAGTTGTCTTCATTCTTTTGTTCTGGCAAATGTTTGACAACTGCGGTGGGCCAGGCTCATTGTTGGGTGCTGGATTCTCCCAGAAGAATAGGAGAGAGGGGCACATGGGGAGAGAAAAATCCGAAGTTCAACCTAGAAGTGAGACTGAGATGAGATCCTAGTGTAAACCTCAGAGGACAGAAATGAGGACCTGCCATAAAGGCTGAAATGAAACCAACGTGGAAGAGATTACAGAAGCCAAGGAAAAGGACTGAGGTTAGACCCCCACGGGGAAAGTACATAAATTAAGCCTCAGAGGAAGGATATAGGTGAGAAGGGCTGTTGCGGGCAACTGTGGTTAAATTGCAGCAAAGGGTTTGAGGCTAGACCCCAGCACCACCACCATGAATAATGCTGAGGTTGGACCTCCAACAAATTACTGTGGTTAGACTTTGTGCCAAGGGCCCAGGTCAGACCCCAGCAGAAAGCAACTGAGTTTAGATCCCAGTGGAGGCCTGCTGAGATGGAACCCAGGAGGGAAAGACCCCTGCTGGGCCATTCTGAAAGGCCCAGGATTAGACCTGATAAGACTGGAAAGCCCAGGGGATCCAGGAACCAGGGAGTCTGAGACTGGGCTGATTTCCCTGGCCCAAGGCTGGGAGGCCTTTAGAAATTGCTCCCTCCTGTGGCCCTAAGGCAAGGGAGAAGGAAGCAAAGGCCTGTATTTGCAGGACCAGTGGAGGGTAGGAATCAGGAGGACTCTCGCCCTCCCCCACAGGCCAGGAATAGCTTCTAGGGTGGGGGGGATTGTTGGGGAAAAAATTCCTGAGCGGGATCCAGGCTGGTGGGGAGGGTGGGCTTTTTCGTCCGTGGGACAGGGCTTGGGTGGGACTCCTGCTTCCCGGGGCAGAGGGGGCAGATCCGCCAGTCATCCTGGCCATCTGTCTACCTCCTACCAAGGAAGTCCACCCCATGGTCTGATCACCCACACTGACCATAAAGACCAAGCCACCAGGTGGGCTTTTAGGGAGGCAGGAGCCCACCAATCCTTGGCCGCCCTTGTCAGCTCCCAGAACCCTGGACCCAAGCGTGGGAAATTGCAGGGAGCTGAACCGCCTCCCTTTTGCTGGCAGCCCGCCCAAGGCTGTCCAGCCTGGACCGGCGTTGGGCACAGTGGCGGGGGCGGGGTCTCCTCCCTCCTGCCGCGGGCCTCAGCTGCGTCCCCTCCCATCCTGGGTGGGAGTGGGACTCCGGCGTGGGATTTCGGTGAGTTTAGTCAGTGATGGTGTGAGTCTGAAACGTGTGTCCCCTTCAGGGCTCAGGATTGTGTGTTTTCAGGACTCGGCCCCTCGCCCGGCTGTTGGCAGTTCGCCGCTGACCACTCGTCACTCGCTCCCGCATGTGGGACCACGCGTGCCATGGAGTGGTTAAGGGTGTGGAGCCCAAAGCTCTGCTTGGCCACTCTGTGCCTCGATTTCCCCATCTGTAAAATGAGGCTAATAATGTTATTTCAGGGGTTGTTCG
This sequence comes from Enhydra lutris kenyoni, assembly GCF_002288905.1. Classification (NCBI taxonomy): domain Eukaryota; kingdom Metazoa; phylum Chordata; class Mammalia; order Carnivora; family Mustelidae; genus Enhydra; species Enhydra lutris. Next base: position 4,048,692 of record NW_019154161.1, read on the forward strand.
GAGGGGTAGTTGTGTCAACACCTGTCAGTCATTTACCAAAAAAAAAAAAAAAAAAATGTTTAGCACCGCCTGGCACGTGGTAAGGGGGTGTGAATGTTAACTGTTGTTACTATTATTAATGGGTACCTTTGTGGTTGTTTCGGGCCCGCTGGGCGAGGTTCTGTCTGGAGACACAGCATGTGAATTTGGATCTGACTCTGGTTAAACATTCTTGCCCTCCTGGTTCTGTGAGCCTGTAACTATTTGTAGCTGTTCGTGCCTCTCTGGCCCTTGTATGGATCAGAGTCTGTGTGTGTTGGGGAGGAGGAGGGATGCCTCGCAATGACCCCCAACCCCTTCCAACATGCACACACCGAGCACCCTCCGCCGCTGTCCCCTGTCTATGGTGCTGAACCTGAAGGGTGGGTGGGAAGCTCCAGCTCCCCCCAGCCTCCTCTCTCCAGGCCCCTCCCCTAGCCTCCCCCGCCCCGCGGCAGCCTCCCCTCTCCCCGCCTCCTCCTCCTCCCCTCGGTCTATGGCTCCTCCTCCTCCCTCCCAGCACTCTCCCCCGTCCCTCCTCCTCCCTCTCTCCCAACTCCCCCTCCCCCGTGTCCCTCCCCCCTCTTCCTCTCCTCCCTCTATCCCCTCTCCCTCCCCTCCTCCCTGGCTCTCCCTCTCAGTCTCCAGCTTCTCTCTCTCTGTCTCTCTCTCTCTCTCTGTCGGGCGGAGTCGCCCACCACTGCCAGCCCAGTGCTAGGGGGACCTGCTCCAAGCTGCAGCTGCAGGTAAGAGACCCTCGTTGGGGAGGAGGGGCGGTGTGGGAGAAGGATGGTGTTGCCTGGGCAGGCTGGTAGAAGGGGACATTTCAGGAGCCAGGAGCGGCTTTTCCCTGAGCTCATTTATGGAGGTTGGGGGGTGCTGCATATCCCGGGTGGGGATACCAGGTTCCTTCTGTGGGTTGGGGGCGCCACCAGCAGCCAACATCCTCAGCTCCTCCTGTGTTCTAGGGAGCATGGCCGGCTGGGGAGGGGGTGCCTCCTGGGCACTGAGGGGGCACTGAGGCACCGTCTGGGGCAGTCCCCCTTCGCCTTCTCTCCCTCTACCCCCGCCTTCCTGCGTCTGGGTCTCCTCTGTCTGTCTTTCCACATCTCTTGGGGGTCCTGTCCTGCAGAGTCTGGCCGCCTCTCTGAGTCCCTTTGCCTGTGTCCCTGTCTCTCAGTCCCTCACTCTCGCCTCTGCTCCTCTGGTTCCCTCTGTGCCTGGGTCTGTTCTGTGTCTTTTCAGGGTTCTGTCTCTGAGTCCCTGGTTTCTTTCTGCCTTCCTCTTTCGCCATCTGTGTGTGTTGTGTCCCTGTCTCTCTCCTGTCTCTCCTCTCCTGTGTCTCTATCTCTTCTGTCTCTGTGGGTGTCTCCCTCTCTCTTCCCTGCCCCTCTCCCTCCTTCTCTCCATCTCCGTCTGTAGGTATGAGGTCTCTGTTTCTCTGTCTCTGTCTTCCCTGGTAGCTGGTTAACTCTCCTCCCACACACCTTTGTCCCCGCCTCTGGCAAGGGGGAGACCTGGAGGAAGAAGACTCCCCCTCCCGCAGAGTGGGCTCCCCCAGAAGGTGCGGAGTCCCCCTAAGTCCTCTCCCTTCTTCAGCCGAGCCCCTGCCCATCCTCCTGGCTGGTTTGTGCCCCATCCCCTCCCTGAGGACAGAGCTCCTCTCCTCTCCCCTGCCTTGTATCTGGCATCCGGAGGCCAGTCCTTCTTGCAATCTACCCTCTACCCTTTGTGGTGGAGACTGCACCAGTCCTCCCATCTTGCCTTCCCATTCCTCCTCGTAGAGACTAGACTGGTCCTTCCTACAGTCTGACTGCTACGCCTCTCACCCTTTGTCCATTGCTTGCTTCACTCATCTGTTCCTTGGACGATTACTGAGCACCTTGCCTACTCCAGGCACAGCACTAGGCACCGGGGTGGGTCAGGCCAGTCCATTCTGCAGCCTTACTTCCATCCCTCTTGTGGCATGCCAGCCTCAGACCTCTCAGTGGGGGTGGCTCTCCAAAGCTACTCCACCATCCCCTGGGGGCTCCAAAAGGGCCCCTCTGAGTCTGGAGCTCCCTGGCCAGTACATCTTCTTCTTTCCTGGGGGAAGTGGACCCTAGAGAAGCTGGGTGAGAGTTAGTGACTGGGGGAAAGGGGAGAGCCTACCCTGTAGCCCTGGCTGGGATGGGGTGAGGTCCTCAAGTATCCACGTGGGGCCCAGCTGGGTTTGGAAGATCACCAGCCTAGGAGTCCCATGCCTTGCGTTTCCATCCTCCCCTGCCCCTGCTCCTGATTTGAAGCTGCTTCACCTGGCCAAGCTTTTTACCCGCTCTGGACCTCAGTTTACCCATCAAAGTGTCATGGCCCTGAACAGTGAGACTATGTGTGACCCCCACCACCCCCACCCCAGGCCAGGATGTGGTGTGGTGCTGGGAGAGCCTGGCTCACCACCGGAGCAATAAGTGGGTGTGTTTAGAAGCCTGTGTCCCCACCTCGAAATCCCTCCGAGGGGTGGCGGGCAACATTTGCTCCCACCAGAGCACAACCAGAAACCGCCACCTCTCTTGCCAAGGTGAGGGAGAGGAGGGAGGGGAGAGGTCCCACCTGCCGTGCCAGACCAGCCCCCCCCCCACTTACACCTACAGTCCCACTCTAGGCAGAAGGTCTCCAAGACCCCCGAGGGGCATGTGAGGCAGACCTGGGGTACTCGCCACTGACCCAGCTGGCTGCCTGCCCACGAGAGTGGGGAGAAAGGGAGAGATGCCACCATCGGCCCTCCTACCCTGGCCTCAACCTGATCCTTTTGCCCCTGGGTTCTAAACTCAGATTAGGTTTCAGGGCTGCTGGCGGACGGACGGAAAGAGGCAGAGGCGGGTGCGTCTAGCAGAGGAAGCCCAGCTGTCCCCCGGCAACAGGACTCAGAACTCCTGGTTCTTCATTTCACAAATATTTATCTCTCACTTTCTCTGTCTGACCCCTCCTCCCCTAAGGCCTCAGTGAAAGAAAACCAGGTTTTACAGGAAAAGAGATTAAGGCAGGCTTCTTTGCCCAGCCCCTGAGCAAGGAGGGTAGGCGTGAGGACACCCTTTGCCAGACTCTGGTCTCCCTAGAGGACCTCACCGGGAGGGACGGGTGGTTGGACTTGAGGGGGCACTTTCCAGGCCAGGGCCCTCCCATGATAGAGGGAGTTCGATGCTTGAGATGAATTCTTGACTCCCAGGTGGCCCTCCTCACTCCTGCAAGCCAGGGAGAAGGGAGGGAGAAGAGAGTGAGTCTTTGCTTTGGATCCTGGTGGGTTTGTAATTATGCCTAAGTTGTTGCTAATTAGGGGGCTGCTAATTGGATGTATCATTAGGGGCCTTGCTGAGGGGGCTAATTGTGTGGTGGCCCTTTAAGAATCCCCCTCACCCCCCCCACACACACACTCCTCAGGGAAGTTCTGCCAACATTCTGCCTCCCTCCCCCAGGAGCCAGCTCCCTGCCCGTGAGTACGTGGGCGTGTTTTGGGGGCAGGCTGTGGGTTAGACTCAGAGAAGAACTTTCAGACATGATACCCGGTACCTGGAGGCACTGGCCAACACTGGATCAGGGAGTTGTGGGCTCAGAGGACTGTCGTTCTTCTCTCAGTCCCCCCCTTTTTTTAATAGGCTACTGGGTTACCAAGGCAATGCAAGAGTGGGGCAGAGGAACTGGGAGTTCGGGCCACTCTTGGAGAGAGAAATGGAACCAGAGTTGGTGCTGGGGGGCTTTGAATGAGCTTTTGACCTTTGAGCTTGGCCCTCTCCACTGAAGAACCAGCTAGGGACACCCCGAAGTGGGGTGGTGTCATTTTTAATCAAGAGCTCAGGAAGGTGATGTCTGAGTGAAGAACCGGAGAGGAGAGGGTGAATATGTGGGGAAGAGCATCCCAGGAAGGGGAAATAGCAGGTGCAAAGGCCTGGAGGCAAGAACTTGTCTAGTATGTGAGGAGCCTTGTGGCAGGGGCCAAGCAACCAAGGGGGAGACGAAGCCGGAGAGGGAATAAGGGGAGCAGATCCTGTGAGACCTCATGAGCCAGGGCGAGGACTGTGGTACTCTAGCTGAGACTGAGTTGGGAGCCATGGAGGGTTCTGAGCAGAGGGAGGAGGTGAACTGACTTGCGTTTTTTTGTTGTTGTTGTTTTGTTTTGTTTAAGATTTCATTTATTTATTTGAGAGAGGGAGAGCATGAGCTGGGGAGAAGGGCAGAGGGAGAGGGAGAAGCAGACTCTACAGAGCTCAGAGCCCCACATGGAGCTCGAACCCAGGACCCTAACATCGTGACCTGAGCCAAAGGCAGATGCCCAACAAACTGAGCCACCCCAGGCGCTCCCTAGTTTGCATTTTTAAAGGGAACTGAGGCAAGACACAGAGATAGCCACTCAGAGCCAGGATCGGAGGCTGGAGAAGTATTGAAACCAGAGAGACCCCACAACCCACAAATGAGACCAAAAGCCCAACACAGGGCCTCATGTCACAGCTGCTGGAGACCCAGGCACCTCACTGAGACCTGGGGGCTCCTGGAGAGAGACACCTGCCATGGTTGCAGGGAATGATGTGAGTGCAAGACCCTCCAGCAGCCCCTCCCCAGCCCCTCTCAGACAGACAGACAGACAGAGGTCCCAGACTCTGAGCAGGAGCCCTCTGGGGGCCAAGTCGGAAACCATGAGACTTACCTCATGAATTGAGGGCCTCCAGCCCCTCGCCTCACCCACTAAATTATTCACTCTGTGTTCTCTGGGGCCTGGCTTCATTCCTCCCTTGTCTGTGGGATTCGTCTGTGTGGCTGGGCAGGCCAACAGCCTGTTCTCTTTCCAGGGCCCTATAACATTCCTTGGTGTGAGTGCTCCGTGCTGGGCTTCTCTACTTACTGCTGAGAGGCATCTGGGTTGTTTCAAGATGGGAGCTGTTAAGACATTCTCGGATATGTCTTTTGGCAGACACATGACCTAGGGCTCCCGGGTGCGTATGTACCTGGGAGTGGGAACAGCTGAGTCCTAGGACACGGCATATTCAGCTGTAGTTCCCCAAAGTGGAGAGACCAACGTACACTCTGCCAGCAGCGTGTGACGCTCCTCTGTCTTTATCTTTCTCCCCTGGTCTCTGTCTGGCCCTCTCTGTCTCTCTGCATCTCCCTCTGTGCCCATCCTCCCTCTGTCAGCCCTCTGCTTGTCCCCCATGCCCCACTCCCAACAAGCCTTGGCTCCTGTGCAAATGGGAGGGGTCCATGCTCCTCACCCACATTCTTCCTCCTCCCCCACAGGACCCAACACCCTCCATGGCTCCCCTGGTCTTAGTGGGGTTTGCACTCCTCCTGGGGACAACCCCCTGCTCGGCGGCGGCCACCCCAACCCCCTCACTGCCGCCTCCCCCAGCCAATGACAGTGACGCCGGCACAGGGGGCTGCCAGGGCTCCAACCGCTGCCAGCCAGGGGTCCTGCTGCCCGTTTGGGAGCCCGATGACCCGTCCCTGGGGGACAAGGCGGCACGAGCTGTGGTCTACTTCGTGGCCATGGTTTACATGTTCCTGGGCGTGTCCATCATCGCCGACCGCTTCATGGCATCCATCGAGGTCATCACGTCAAAGGAGAAGGAGATCACCATCACCAAGGCCAACGGTGAGACCAGCGTGGGCACCGTCCGCATCTGGAATGAGACGGTGTCCAACCTCACGCTCATGGCCCTGGGCTCCTCAGCCCCTGAGATCCTGCTGTCCGTCATTGAGGTCTGCGGCCACAACTTCCAGGCGGGCGAGTTGGGCCCAGGCACCATTGTGGGCAGTGCTGCCTTCAACATGTTTGTGGTCATTGCCGTGTGCATCTATGTCATCCCAGCCGGTGAGAGCCGCAAGATCAAGCACTTGAGAGTCTTCTTCGTCACTGCCTCTTGGAGTATCTTCGCCTACGTCTGGCTTTATCTCATCCTGGCTGTCTTTTCCCCGGGTGTGGTCCAGGTGAGCAAGGACCCATGGACACCTCCTTGGTGCATGTATGTCTGCAAAATCCAGAGGGGTGGCCCCCTGGGCTTGGAGACCATTCATGTATTTGCAGAAATGCATGCTCACATCTGGGAGGGCCTCCCGGTATGGTTGTGCAGGTTGTACACTGCACGAGGGCATTGGGATATTAAAGGCAAGTTGGGGCTAGAGTCCATCGAGTGTGCCCAAGCCATGTCTGGATGGCTCTGCAGGCCCTGGAAAGGGCTCATCCACCCAGAGGGGGGTGACATTTTACACTATACCCATTTGGAAGGGACCAAAGAGCTCTCACTTTGGTGCCGTATGTGTTAACAGACTCCTTGTGATCTATGTAATGCATACCGCACCCACTTCATGGTCTAGCCAGGTATTTGCCAGGTAGGTTCACATGTTTTCTTACCCTCCCTGTCTTTTGCATAATTTATTCCTGTCTTTATAATAAGACCACCTTCATTTGCATAATTCATGCCACAGTTGCATAATCCAGCCTTGTATTTTCTGACAGTGCTAATCAACTTGGGTAACTTGGTACAATTTGCATAACGTATCCATGGGCCTGCATAGACGTAGGCCCACATCTGTGTAATCTAGCTCTGTATTGGCCAGATATGCAATTGTGATTTGCATAATTCATTCATTATTCATAATTGATTGCTGATGGTAGGATAATTTATGCCACATCACTGTAATTTATACGCAATCCAGTCCAACGTAGGTATAAGCCCAGTCCACTGCAAAGGCCACTTTCCATAATTTATTCCAACAAAATTTAGCCCCATCGCTCCATAATTTACACCCACGTTCCCATAATCATTTGCCTCTCGTTTGTCCAGTGTCTTAACCACATTCTGCTTAGCCTTCCTTTAAAACATGTGCCTAATTCATTTCCCACAACCCCAGGACTGCCATCTACATTTGCATAATTTATTTATGGGCCTGGCCTAATTCATTCACACACATGCATAATTTATTTGAGGCTACCCAGAATTCCTTCACACATGTGTATAAACTCTCTGCGCAAATCTATCTGGTTCTGCCAATTCTAGTCTCTTTCCAGGAAGCAGCTGAAGTTAGAAGTATAAAAATTCTTTGCAGGTGATGTAAAAGCAGAGGGAGGGACCAGAAACCACAGGTGAGCTAAGGGGGAGACGGTAACACCAGGAGACAGGGATGAGAGAGGGAGAGAGACGTTTACTGTAGCTGAATAATGATTAGAATGCTGAGTCTCCTGGCAGTCATGGTGAAAAGTACAGAAGGTTGTGTCACACGGTTCTCGTGCACTTATAGAAAGGATGGTATACTGGCTTGGGTTTTCAAAATGGTCTTTGATGAGGATTCACAGCAAAACTATGAAGAGAATTTTAGATACCATGAGCGACAAGTGGGTAGGGATGGGGGTGGAGGAGAGAGCCAGGCTCAGACTCAGAAAACAAGCTTGAAAATATCACAGCTCTGGGTGGAGAAGTCGCCATGGGGGATCCCTTTGGGAGTAACACGGAGGCCAGGCTTATGGGACATTTTCATGAAATAATGGAAGGAACCGGCATGAGATCAAGATGGTGCCACTTCCTCTTCAGTGTAGAGAACTGGAGCAGCAAGATGGGTCTGGCTCTGAGTTTTCTCCCGAAGTGCTGTGTGACCTCAGGCAAAGGCCCCTCTCGGGGCCTCAGTTTTTATATCTGAACCATGGAAGGGCTTAGACCGGATCCTTGGTTCTTGACCCTTCATACCGAGTGCTCCCTTTTTCTAGCAAATGCTTTGTTACCCTTTACTTGGACGTGAAATTCTTAGATGAGAGGAGAGAGGCCTTCTCTCCCAGTAGCCAAGTGCATGGACCCTGGACCCAGACACACTGGGTTCAAACTCCACTTCTGCTGCTCCCCAGCTGTTCCTTGGGCAAGTTCCTCACCTTGTCTGTGCCTCAGTTTCCTCAGCTGTCACCTGGGCGTCAGCATAGCACTGACTCCAGAGGGTGGTGTGGGGAATCAAACAAATTACACATGGAAGAGCTCAGAACAGCAAGCCTAGGACAGAGTAAATGTGAGTGATTCCTCCCATTACTGAACTTGCCTGTGTTGTTGGCTTTCCGAAAGTCTGTATAATGGCCAAACTGATATAAAGGGAAGCGATGTCTGATGGAGCCATGTGCATTTCCACATGGAAATGCTTCAGCACAGCTACGTTAAAAGTCATGGTGTGGGTACCAGATGCCAGCACCTACTTTTACCGAATAAGTTTGGGTTTAAGAGAAAGAAAAAGATCAGGAAACGTTCCATGCAAGGAGCTGAGCAGAGGAGTGGGTAGCCACAAGATTAAAAATAAGCTCATTCAGCATATATTAGAGCATCAGGAAAATACTTCATATACATGTAACAGATCTGAGTTCTAGACTCCAATTATTAGAAGCAGGTTTTTTCGCCACTGCACATGTCCAGCGGGAGGTTCTGAGGTCAGGCAGGACGTGGGACAGGTGTGTATTGTGTGGGGCTGCCCCATGAGTCGCTGGACCAAATATCCCCCCCAAAATCGTGGTGGCAGCTCACAAAGGACCCCAGATTGGAGACGCCCCCTCTTGGGGGTGTTTCTGTCCACTGAAGCTGTCTCACGTCCCTCCCAGGGTGGGCAAGTCAACTTGCCCATTTGCAGTAGGTGCCCTGGAAGGAAGATATGAGTCTCCTAGATTCGCCTTTTATTTACCTGCGAGGGGTGGGGTGGGGGGAGAGCAAATCTTAGGGGTTGGAGGCTGTCTGGGAGAATCCTGTTGCGATATACACAGTGACCAGTCCAATGAACACAAGGCCAGAGTTCATTTTACAGCTTGTGTAGAAAATTCAGCTGCTTTTCACAGACCTGCCTGGTGGCCTTGTGAAGCTCTGTTTCCAAGTCCTGCCCTTCTCTCTGAGCCATCAGTAAACACAGTGACAAGGTGTGTGGGCATTGGATCAGAAAAGATATTTTCCCTTTTGGGCCCATTTTAAAGACACCTCTGGGAGCCCTCTGATGGTAAATAACCTTTAATGGTTCCTTCCTTATCTTTAATGAGAAAGGTAACTACTTGCAGACTGAGTCCTGGACCTCAGTGAGTGCTAGTATAATAATGATAATGTTAATTTCACATTCTGAGTCTTTTCCACGTGTCAGGAACCGACAGTGCTAAGTGTTGGGGTACATAAGCTCATTCAGTCTTGGGGACGCCCCCACCTTACAGGCAAGAGGCTGAGCCAGACCTCCCTCTTCTAGAACCAGGATCTGGACTCAGCCTTGCCTTGTTTCTCTGGGGAGGTAGCATATAAACATGGGAACTTGCTGTATGAGGCTGTAAGAGGAGCCAACTTTTGCTTCTTTTAGAGTCAAAGTCCCGTCCCTAAGGGCCAGATTCTAAGGAGAGTCTGGCAAAGGCTGTAGTCACTGGTCCAGGGATGGAGGGCGGGAGAGGGGAGGGGAGAGGGAACCAGGGAGCTTTAGTAGGAGGTGGAGTGGAGAGCAGGCCCTGGGTGATGGGTGGGGTTTGAACAAGTCAGGGGCATCCCAGGTGAGGAGGGGTGGAGGGGAAGTGGAGCAGAGAGAAAAAAATGGAAGGAAAGAGAGGCAGGAAGGGATACAGGCTCTGCCCCTTGAGGGGAGCTGGGTTCCCGGCACTGGGGCAGGTGGGCGTGGTTCTCAACGTGATAAAAGGCGTATGGACGGATGGATGGACGGGTGGACGGGTGAGCGGATGGAGGCATGCATGCATCAGGCGACCAGGAAAGAGGGGGGGGGGGGGGGGAGAAACTGCGAAGCATCTCACAAGGGAGAGAGATGGGTATCTGCAAAAGATACAAAAGGCGGACAAGGAGACAGAAGCAACAAGACAGGAAAACAGATTGAAAAACCGACCGCCGCCGAATGGGACGGAGGCAGGGAGAGAAAGAGGGAAGCAGAGAGGGGACGAAGCGGGGCAGGGACCGAGATGCGGGGAGATGCGGAGCAGAGGTGCTGACGGGGGGCGCCAGGCGACCACCGGGAGGGAGACGCGGGGGGCGGCGGGGTGGCGGGGCGGCGAGTGCGCCCCCTGGCGGCGCGGCGGTCCTGACCCACGCGGCCACCCGCAGGTGTGGGAGGCGCTGCTGACCCTCGTCTTCTTCCCGGTGTGCGTGGTGTTCGCCTGGATGGCCGACAAGCGGCTGCTCTTCTACAAGTACGTGTACAAGCGCTACCGCACCGACCCGCGCAGCGGCATCATCATCGGCGCCGAGGGCGACCCCCCCAAGAGCATCGAGCTGGACGGCACGTTCGTGGGCGCTGAGGTGCCGGGCGAGGTGAGCGGCCTGGGCCCGAGCCCCGCCGAGGCCCGCGAGCTGGACGCCAGCCGCCGCGAGGTCATCCAGATCCTCAAGGACCTCAAGCAGAAGCACCCGGACAAGGACCTGGAGCAGCTGGTGGGCATCGCCAACTACTACGCGCTGCTGCACCAGCAGAAGAGCCGCGCCTTCTACCGCATCCAGGCCACGCGGCTGATGACCGGCGCGGGCAACGTGCTGCGGCGACACGCGGTGGACGCGTCGCGCAGGGCCTCCCCGTCCGAGGGCCCCGGCGAGGACGAGGACGACGGCGCCAGCCGCATCTTCTTCGAGCCCAGCCTCTACCACTGCCTGGAGAACTGTGGCTCCGTGCTGCTGTCCGTCACCTGCCAAGGCGGGGAGGGCAACAGCACCTTCTACGTGGACTACCGCACCGAGGACGGCTCCGCCAAGGCCGGCTCCGACTACGAGTACAGGTGGGTTGGCGGCTCTCAGGGCGGAGGTCCCCCCCCCCACCCACCGCGGCCTCCGCGATCGCCGGGCTCAGGGCTGCCTCCAGCGCCCATCCATCCGCGGCTTTCATTCATGGTTCGTTCATTCATTCCCGCTGAGAGCCTTCTTGGCACCGCACGCTCTTCTAGCGCTTGCCAGATCGCGCGGCTGTCCCGCCTCCCCGGCATACCGGCTACCTGCGGGTTCTTGCGCTTGACGCCACCCCGCGTTCATGATTACAGCTCATTCTATGTCGTGTTACCGGGTAGGACAAGTTCCCCCCGCCCCCAACACACCATGACTAAAGTAAAAATGCTTATTGAGCAGCTACTGTATACCTGGGGGTGTACTGTGGCGAACAAGACAGCTAAGGCCCCTATCCTCAAGTTGCAATAAAGCAATGAACTATTAAATAGATTAAGAATATCAAGGGATTTTAAGTGCTAGGTGGGAAAATTAAATGGGATAAGAGGGAAGAGGCGGGACCCAAATTATCCCCAGGTTTTGGGTGGCACCTTAAAGAAGCCCCCCCTTTGTACCCTCCTGTATCTCTCTGTCCCCCCGCCCCCGTCCCTCTCCTCACCCCTCTTTGAGGAGATCTGTAATCTTCCCTCCTTCAGCAGTTCCTACTGAATACCTACTATGTGTCGGGTACAACCTTCAGACGCAGAACAGTTAGGGTGCCTGGGTGGCTCAGTGGGACTCTTGATTTTGGCTCAGGTCATGATCTCAGGGTGGTGAGACAGAGCCCTGTCTGGCTGCGCACTGGGCACGGAGGCTGCTTAAGATTCTCCCTCTCCCTCTGCCCCTCCCCACCTTAAAACAACAACAACAACAACAAAACACAGAACACTAAACAAGATAACTTCTCTATCCTCACATGACCCACAAAAGTCTTTATCTGTTTGTAGTTCTTCTGTCCATACCACACTCTTTCAAGAACGATAGTTTTACAGTGTAGTTTGTTGACCGATGTGCAGTCTGTCATAGTTCTCTATAATAATACCAACGTTTATCACGGGTCTACTATGTGCCAGAAACGGATCTGGGCCTTGAAGACCAGCAGTGAATGAAATACGTCAAGCGTCTGCCCAAAAGCAGCTGACATTCTCGTGGGAAAGATGGGCCATCAGGGAGTAGACACTGAAGACAGAAAAATGTCAGCTGTGAAGAAATTAAGGCAGAAGACGGGAGAGAGTGTTGATGACTGAGCTTCTCCCCGGTTCCACCTGCCAAGTAGTCTGCCATACCTCCCTTTCATCCTCTTCCCTGGGTAAAACTAAGGCGGACCTAATTGTAGATCTTCAGTTCTGCTCGCCCTCGTCCCTTTAACTCTTCTCTCGCTGGAGCCGAGTTTCTGGGTTTCACGAATCTTCAGCTCCACCACTCTGCCCCAGCCTCCCCCTGCCTCTGCCGAGGCATTTCCAATCTTCCAATATTTTGGCGGCTTCAGGCATTTGTAGATCATTCCCTCCACCTCGGGTCAGTCCAAGGTCCTTTGGTCTGCCCATCCCCATTCATTTCTCCCACCCTCCCACCTCCCCCTCCATTCTGCTTCCCCTGAGTGGGGCTCAGGATCTTTGTCCTGTCATCCTGTAACATGGGATCCCTTTGGTCACCCATGACCAAACGCCCCCTCTCCCTACCATCCTCCATCTCCCAGCTTCCTTAGACTAAAGAAGAAGCATTCACCATACTGGGGCCTGCTGTCACTCAACCTCTTCACCCTTCCACTCCTACCCACCCCCCTAGTCTGCAGCTGCCCCCACCAAAGGTTTTGCAGAAGAAAGTGAGGACGGGTGTCACCTGCTGGGATCAGAGGTGCCTCTCTCACATGCAAATGACCTCAGTACTGAGATGTCTGAAGTGTAGGAGTAAATGCTGCTCAGTGGTGGAACCAAAGAGCTAGGCAAAGTTGACACCTTCCTCTTGTCCCTGCTCTCCTATCCCAGGTGACGGTCACAGGCCTGGCATCACTTATCAGTGCAGCTTAGGTCCAGGACTGGGAGGCAGGACAACTGGGTTCCAGTCCAAGTCCTGGAACCTGTTTCTTGAGCAAGTTCCTGCTTCAGTGTGGGCATTCAGGGATGTCATGTACAGTTATTAAGGTTGTGCACTGCCTAAGAGTACCACATCTAAGAAAGCTCTATTCACATAGTGGACATTGTAGATTTATATGTCTATTATGACAATGTCCTGATTCATGGAAATAAAGAGTCTTGAGGGAGGGAAGCCATTTTCTCATTTGCCCACAGAGATCTTATGGATTAGGATCCATGGGCCTCAGTTTCTCCAAATTTAATATGATCTCCGAGGCACCAGAAGAGTACACCTGTTCCAAGATTCTGAGATTTAAGCACCTATAATCCTAACATGCTGAGGGTCTAAAGTTTTAAGATTCCAGGATTCCCACATTTGGGTATTCTACTCCACACCTAACCAGTCTCCCATGTGCTGGTTCTCATATTTTCATCTTTTCAGAATTTGTGCATCCAGTGTTGAAACACAAGTCCCTCTCCTATATTTCTATCATACCTGGTTTCTAAAATCCCCATGTTCTTTGTCTTTCCGACCTTTGATTTTGGAAAAAATTCACGCCCACAGAAGGGCTGCAGAAATGGTTTGGTGAACCCTCGTATCACCTTTGCCCAGAGTCACCAACTGTTCATTTGCTGTCCTGTTTGCCTTCACTCACCCTCCCTAATATATACTAGTATTAATCATTGTGGAGCTAGATGGGAACGGCTTGCAGACAGCATGACCACTCACTTATAAATACTTGAGTGTGCCCCTGCTAAGACTTATGACAGCCACCCCCCCCAGTCACAATCTGACTGCCACACTCAGGAAATGTAATACTGAATCAATATTATTGCCCAGGCTGCGGTCCCTGTTTGTATCCCCCCCCACCCCGCCCGTCGTCCCTGTAACATCTTGTGGCTGTGTTTTCCCTCCCTTCCTCTCTTCCAATCTGATCCAAACCCAAATGTTGCAATTCGTTGTCATGTCTCTTTAGAGTTCTTCGGTCTGGGTCCATCCCTCCGCTTCTCTAGGACTTTCGTGCCCCTGACACTTTTGAAGACAGGCTACTTAGTAGAACAACCCTCAGTTTGGGTTTGTCCGATGTGTCCTCGTGATTAGATTCAGGCGATGCACTTTTGGCCAGAATTCATGCAAGCGATGCAATGTTCTCTCCTCGGTCCATTATACCAGGAGGCCCATGACTCCCGCCTGTCCCACTACCAGTGATGTCCCTTTAACCATTTGGTAAAGTTGGTGCTAAAATCCCCACCTAAGCTAACATTTCTAACATCCCATAACTGTAGGATTCAAGATTCTAACCTTTTTTTAAAAGATTTTATTTATTTATTTGAGAAAGAGAGAGAGCATGCGGTGGGAAAAACAGAGGGAGAGGGACAAGCAGACTCTGAGCGAGGATCCCGACATGGGGCTCGATCTCACAGCCCTGAAATCATGACCTGAGCTGAAACCAAGAGTGAGACACTTAACCCACTGAGCCACCCAGGCGCCCCTAAGATTCTAATCCGAATATGCAAATATCCCTAGCTGACTTGTGCTGAGTGCTTTTCTTGTCTTATAACTCAATCCTTGTAACACCGCCCGCCACGAGGTAGACACTGTTATTAGTTCCACTTTACAGAAGAGGAACCTGAGGTTCAGAGGGCCGTAGATCCTAACCGCTGAGATCACACAAGCCAAGAGAGCGGTGAGACTCTGCTCAGAGCAGGTGGGCTCACTGGGCTGGGTGCCTCGGCTACCATGGACAGCGGCTCCAGGGAGGAAGGCTACAGCCATAGGGAGCTCCTTACCTGTCTCCTCCCAGTCTTATCATCTGGTTCTACCTCTTTGCCAGAACCTTGGGGTCTCTCTGACCCCCCCACACACACACACACACACAGAGCTGAAGTTTTTTTGGGAGAACTGGAGCCCAGGACCTGTTTCTTATCAAATTGATCACAGTAATGACAGAGAACACTTATGGATCATATAACACCTTTCAGAAATGGGGTCACTGGCGCATGCTGGGATGGATTGGGAGGAGAAATTGTAGATTTTCAAGGTGCATTTACATCCCAGGGTCACTTTGATGCCTACAGCCCTGCCAGGAGCCCATCATTCCCTGTTCCCGCAAAGTTTCACTCTGACTACTCTGCCATCATTATCTCATTTCTTCCCCTGCCCCATTATAGAGCATCTCACATATGTTCAGAAACTTACACAACTGATGCTCATTTAGGCCTAAGCCAGCTCATATCCTTCCCCTCCTCAGAGGCCCGCCATGCTTCCCACCCTACTTGGAATAAGCACCAGATTCCCAGCTGGGGCCCCTGACATCTGCCCTTTTTCCTCTGTGATGTCATCTGCCTCATCTCCTTCCCCCCACCCTTGCTCCCTCCACTGGAGCCACACTTGCCTCCTCAAATACTCCAAGCTGCTCCTGCCTCAGGACATTAGCACTGGCTGTTCCCTTTGCCAGGGATACTTTTCCCCAGATATCCTCCATATGGCTCCCTTCCTTACCTCCCTCAAGTCTCTGCTCAAACGTCACCCCTCAGAAAAGCTTTCTCTGACATTCTAACACAACATCTCACTCCCTACCCTCTTTCCTCTGTTTTCCTCTATTTTCTCCATAACACCATCACTACCTGACATTTTATTATATGTTTGCTGTTTATCCATCTCTTTTTTAAAAATCTATTTATTTGAGAGAGAGAGTGAGAAAGAGAGAGCATGAGAGGGCGAGTGGGAGAGCAAGAAGCAGCCTCCCCACTGAGCAGGGAGCCCATGCGGGGCTCTATCCTGGGACCCTGGGATCATGACCTGAGCCAAAGGCAGACGCTCAACTGACTGAGCCACCCAGGCGCCCCTCTGATCTAGTTTTGCTGCTGTTTCCCCAACACTAAGAATAGTGCCTAGCACACAACAGCTGTTCAGTAAATATTCGTTGAATGAATGGACCGTAATTAAATTATTAAATGTGTAATTGTCACCATGATATGGCTCTCCCACGGGCCTGTGAATGTGGTGAGCCCTGTGAAGATAGGGCCTCGTCACCCTCTGTTCCCAGCACCACCCAGAACAGGGCACAGAGAAGATGCTCAGGGAGTCTTTGTTGAATGAATGAATGAATGACCCCAAGTTAAGGAGTGTGGGCGTTCTCTTGAGAGTACTCAGGAGGACTCAAAGGTTTTCATCAGAAGTGTGAATAAGGTCAGCTCTGGGCCCCACATCCCTGCTACTCCCAAGTGTGGCCCCTGTATCCTTCATGGGAGAGGCCACATCTGTGGGAGTGACTTAGAAATGCAGTCTTGAGGGCACCTGGGTGGCTCAGTGGGTTAAGCCGCTGCCTTTGGCTCAGGTCATGATCTCAGGGTCCTGGGATCGAGTCCCGCATCTGGCTCTCTGCTCGGCAGGGAGCCTGCTTCCCTCTCTCTCTCTCTCTCTGTCTACTTGTGATCTCTCTCTGTCAAATAAACAAATAAAATCTTTAAAAAAAAAAAAAGAAAAAGAAATGCAGTCTTGAAACCCAGAGCCGCTGAACCAGATCTGCATTTTAGCAACACCTCCCAGGGGATCTGTGTGCCCATTAAGGTTGGAGAAGTGTGTTTATGGAATACCGCAGGCTCTCTCCACTCTGGGATTTTGCATGTGCTGTTCCCTCTGCCTGGAGCATTGCTGTCCACTAGAAACCCCCCACCCCAGGAAGCCGGCACCGATCTCATCTTCAACATTATTTAATGCTGGCATTCCTAATCCTCATGGGTTCCATGAGGGAGGGACCGACTCTGTCTTATTCCCCCTTTGCAGCCCCTTCCCTCCCACCCTCGGAAGCCCACCCTGATTCATCCTCAGTATTATTTACGTAATGCCTGTCCATCCTCATACTCGGGAGTTTTCGGTGGCGCTTTTCCCTTCTCCAGGAAGCATGCCCTGACTCCCCTCCTTCCCACAGAGGGGACCCACATACACCCCTTTCTTTCTCCCCCTCCCACCCCTCCCGCCGCAGTGAGGGCACGCTGGTGTTCAAGCCGGGCGAGACACAGAAGGAGTTGCGCATCGGCATCATCGACGACGACATCTTTGAGGAGGACGAACACTTCTTCGTGCGGCTGCTGAACCTGCGCGTGGGCGACGCGCAGGGCATGTTCGAGCCCGACGGCGGTGGGCGGCCCAAGGGACGGCTGGTGGCGCCACTGCTGGCCACCGTCACCATCCTGGACGACGACCACGCGGGCATCTTCTCCTTTCAGGACCGCCTGCTGCACGTGAGCGAGTGCATGGGCACCGTGGACGTGCGCGTCGTGCGCAGCTCGGGCGCGCGGGGAACCGTGCGCCTCCCGTACCGCACGGTGGACGGCACGGCGCGCGGCGGCGGCGTGCACTACGAGGACGCGTGCGGCGAGCTCGAGTTCGGCGACGACGAGACCATGTGAGCGCGCGGGGACGGGGACTCGGCGGAGAGATGGGGCGGGGCCGGAGACGTGGGCGCGGCTGACCAGTGGGCGAGCCGCAGGAGTGGGCGGGGTCGCGGGACGAGGGCCGGGCCTTGGCGGAGTTGGGGGGCGTGTCTCGCGATGGGCGGGGCCTGAGTGGTGAGGCGGGGCACGGCTCAGAGAGGGGGCGGGACAGGGGCGGGGGGGGGGGGGGCGGGGGGGGGGGGGATGGGGAAGGGGCTGGGCGGGGGAAGGGGGGGGGAGAAAGAGGCTGGTTTGAGGAGAGGAAGCTGGACCCGGGGAAGTAGGGCCAGGTGAGGAGAGAGAGGAGAAGAAGGAGGACAGAGGCCTGGGGAGAGGAGTGTAGAGGATTTAATTGTGGCTAGTGGGGATGGAATGTGGCCTGAGGAGAGGGGCCTCGTGGTCAAGAGGGGAGGTTCCAATCGACGTGGGGCGGCGCCTATGGAAATGTAGAAGCAGCAAGGCCTAAGCTGATGGATGGGGTCTGGGAAAGGACCCAAGGAGTTGGACAAGGAAGGCGGAAGAAAGCGGGACCTAAGGGGAGAGGGCGGAGCTTGGGGCGGGACTAGGGAAAGGATGGAGCTTGTGGGTAGGAGGACACTTGAACCTGGGGAACTGGCCGGACACTTAAGGGGAATGTGGGCTAGGCTTTGGGAAGAGACCGAGTAGGACTGTGGGGGCCTGGGAAGGTAAGCGCAGGGCCAGAGAAGACACTGAAGACACTGGAAGACACTGGATTTGCGGAAGGTGGCGTGGGGTCTGGGGAAGTGCGCTGGATACAGACACACCCAACACACACGCTGGCACATGCGGAATCACTAAGCCACAGACACGCTCGCTAAAACACGGTGTCAGGGCTGGTCTCACGCCCAGACACCCGGCCACCCCCTTACACAGATGCCCGAGTCTCCCCACTGTGTGCCTGCAGCCTCACGTCCCCCGCTGCCTGCCTGGGAGGCAGACGGCGCCTCCCCCCTTTGCCTGAGCCCTTCCGCCCCCGCACGCCCGTCTGTCTCCCTCCTCCTGCCGCCCACGCTCCTCCCACCGAGCACAGTCCCCGCCGCACTCTCTTCCCCCTCCTCCTCCTTGCCTCTGTACCTTGGCCTCCGCTCAGCTTCTCACTGCTCTCCCCGCCTCTCCATCCCTTCCTTCGCGTCTCGCTCCTGGCAGTCTATCTCTGGGTCTCTGTTAATCTCTAGATCTAGGTCTTCAGTGTCTAGCTCTCTGACTCGGGTTATGTGTCAGTTACGGACTCTCCGTGCCTTTCCATCTCTTCTGTGTCTGGCTTGAGCTGAGAACTTGGGCTGAGGGCTGAGGGCACCATCCCAGACCCCATCTATCACATTCAAGAGGCAGAGGCAATGGGGAAAGTTGTCTTTCTGCTCATTCTGGTCCTTCCTGTAGTCTAACCCGTTTCCCTCCTGCTGCTGCGACCCCACAGGCCCTCTCCTCCCCCACACGGCTTCCCCAGGCTGGGACGCCCTCTGCTCACGCCCTCACCCACGTCCCCGCCCAAGCTTCCAGCTGTGGCTTCAGATGACAGAGAACAGGAGGCTAATTAGCGTTTAGGGAAACACATGCTTCCTTTCACGGGCAGGCGCTAATTAGAGGTGCTTGGAAGCAGCCCGGCTGGAGGGGCGGCCCCAGGCAGGATCAACACCGAGGTGGAGGAGAGCCGCCCAGAGACAGGGTGGTGGGGAGAGAATGGGGGAGAGAGAGACAGAGACGAGAAGATGAGAGATAGAGATGGAGAGACAGAGACAGAGTTAGAGAGAGAAAGACAGAAACTTTGATACAAAGGGAGAAGGAAACTGAAAAATTTGGGGAGAGAGGGCTCCAGGGAGATTGAAAGGCTACAATCCAGGAAGCCTGAAGGGAAGTGAGATGTGGGGAAGAAAGAGAGACCTTCTTCCTGGGAGAAACCCAGTGGGACTCAGGGAAGAAGAGGTCCTCTTGATGCGACAGAGAGAAAAGAGTTTGGGTCAGAGAGAAGCACAAGAGACAGGATACAAAGGAGACTGGTTCGAGATCAGTGGCTGCAGAGGATGGGAGAGCGGGGTTTCCAGGAAACGGGAGGCAGGCATGAGGGTGACAGAGTGACAGACTGGGGAGAAAGACTGCTTCCTTTGATCTCAGGAAGTCCTGCCTTTGTCTAGCTCGAGTCCCTCTTGCTGTCCCCTGCCAGCTGGGTTTCTCCTCCCTGGGTCCCCTGAGGGCATGCCTGTCAGGGCGCCCGTCGGCACACGTGTCACTGCATGTCAGTCACCGCATGTCAGCGGATCACCGCGTGTCTGCGAGAGTGTGAGCGTCGGAGGTGTGTGTGTGTATCACCCTGTCTGTCAGCGTGCCACCGGGTCGGCAGCTGTCTGCGTGTCACAATGTGTGAGGAGAATGTCTCCAGAGACCCTGCTTCTTGCCACGGCGTTCCAGCACCTTGGACAGCTCCCAGCCCGCTCCTGAGGTTGGGGGCGGCCATTTCTTTTCACCCACAGAACATTTAAAATATCCTGAGACCAGGAGGGGATGAGGGTGGAGGTGGGCATATGTCCCCACATGACTGTCTTGTGTGCATCTGTCTCGGCATGGGTGTCGCTGTGTCCTGTGCCTCCGTTTGTTGAGATGGGTCCACTGAGAGACTGTATGATTGAGAGCCCCTTGCTTGAGTTGTGTTGACTTTGGCAATTCCATCCTATGGACACGGAGAGACAGAGATGGGGAGAAAAGAACACAGATAAAGAAAGGCAGAGAGCTGGGGGAGAGCCTGAGACAGAGAGGGTCAGAGATGGAGAAAGAGAGAGACTGAAGGGAATAAAAATAAACAGACACCAAAAGGCAGAATGAGGGAGCTATAAGGAAGGAGAGTCTACATGGTACCACAGTGGGGCTCTGCAGGTTGGCGAAGTCGCGAGGCTGTGGTGGGGGTGTTGTGCTAACAGGCATCTGGTCTGTGCGATTTTGCCACTGCATAGGGAATGGCTGCGGGGTGCGATGGTGTGTGGGTGTGGGCGGTGTGATTGGCTTAGCTTCCTCTGCCGGGTGACTGTGTGGGCTGGGTGTTTGTGTTTCTGGGTTCTGGGGCCGGGCCTCAAGGTTCCTACAGCTGAAAGAGCTGTTAGTGGCAGGGCTGTGGGCCTTCTGGGGTTAGAGGGTCTTTGTGAGGGAGGGGGGTGGTTTATGTGCCTGGAGGGCACAAATAACTTCTGGCTGTTTCTCCCTAGTCACCCCCTGGGTTACCATAGCAGCGGGGATGCTGAGAAAATCAGTTAGCACTCAGTTAACCCTCAGAAGTGGTCAGGACAGAGGGCAGGAAGCAGAGTGTCTCCTGAGCCGAAGGATTAGAGTTAACAAATGTTTCTGGAAGACACACTATGTGCCGGGCACTGTTCTAGGTATTGGAGATACAGAAAAGAATGTAAAGGAACAAGGGTCACTGCCCCGGTGGAACTTACATCTTAATGTGAAGAAGCAAATGGCAAACTATAAACAAACAAACAAACAAACAAAAACCACACACACACACACACACACACACACACACACACACACACACACATTAGGTGGTTTGTTAGAAGGTGATACAGAACAAAGAAGACATAGAGCAGATTAAGGGGGCCGGTGTGCTGGGGTCCGGGCAGGGCTGGATTTCAAAATTAAAGAAGGTGGTGGGAGGGAGCTTCAATGAGAAATTAATTTGAACAGAGATCCAGAGAAACTGAGGGAATGAGCCTGGGGAAGAGTGTTCTGGGTGGCCGGAACAGTCAGTGCAAAGGCCCTGAGGCACGAGCAGGCCTGGCATATTCAAAGAACAGTGAGGAGGCCAGTGTAGCTGGAGTGGGTGAGCAAGGGGGTGTGGGGCAGGGGGCCAGAAAGAGCCACATTGCATGGGGCCTTGTGGGCCACTGTAATGACTTTGGTTTTTATTTTGGCTAAGAGAGGAGCCATGTGAACATTTTGAGCAGAGGAAGGACCTACTCTAACTTTGGTTTTACCAGGATCCTTCAGGTTGTATTTAATAAACCTCAGCTTCCTTAGTTGTTTCCAGGCTTGTTTCTGGTCAAGCAAGAATAATAGAGAGCCTTCCTGTGGGGGCAGTTGTGAGGATTAACTGAGATTAGGGACCCCGGGATGGAGGGCTGCTCAAAAAATGGGCCAGTGGGTGAGTTATCTGGGAACTTGGGGAGGGGGCTTATGCTGGGTGCTCTTCCTCCCCCCCTCAGGAAAACTCTTCAGGTAAAGATAGTTGATGACGAGGAATATGAGAAAAAGGATAATTTCTTCATCGAGCTGGGCCAGCCGCAGTGGCTTAAGCGAGGGATTTCAGGTGAGGGGTGATGGGTGGGCTGTGGGAGAGGTAAGGGGTTCAGGGTGGGAGGACCCTTGGAGGCTCCATTAGTGGGTACTCCTTCAGGCTCATGGATCTGAGCTTCCCAGCGAAGCAATCTCACCTTCTCTCTGTCCTCTCTCTCTCC
This sequence comes from Enhydra lutris kenyoni, assembly GCF_002288905.1. NCBI lineage: Eukaryota > Metazoa > Chordata > Mammalia > Carnivora > Mustelidae > Enhydra > Enhydra lutris. Next base: position 4,070,406 of record NW_019154161.1, read on the forward strand.
CCAGCTCTGCTGCTCAATCAAGGTGAGTGGTTGCCTCTGAGCTTTGATTGGAGGGGGGACACAGGAGGGAGGTCTCAGGGGAGGGTTCCAGTAGCTGGAGGCTACTCCTACAGGTCGCATTTGAGGCAAGTTAGAAGTGAGATAAGGACAGATTCAGGGCTGGGTGAGAGTTGGAACTGACCTCAGAGTTGGTAAGACCTTTTGAATTTGGAGTTACAATGGGGGCTTTGGAGGCCAAGATCATGGTTTTGCTTTGTTTTTGAGAGAGAGAGAGAGAGTATATGTTGGTAGGAGGGTCAGAGGGAAAGGGTGAGAGTGAATCTTGGGCAGGCTCCATGCCCAGTGCAGAGCTCAGTGTGGGGCTTGATCTCATGACCCTGAGATCATGACCTGAGCTGAAATCAAGAGTCAGACACTCAACCGACTGAGCCACCAGGTGCCCCAAGATCGTGTTTTGTTCGTAGATAAGGTTGGGAGAATGGTAAGGCAGGATCCCATCTGGGTTTACGGTGGGGTCAGATTAGAATTGGGGTCAGATTTAGGTCAAAGTCTAGGTTGGGGTTTAAGGTGACTTTGGGGGACTTACGGTTCACACTGGGGCCAGAGTCAGAGATTGGGGTGGGGGTGGAGGCAGTGGGTTGAAGATAAGGGACAGAGCAGTTTTGGAGCTGAGATCAGAGTTAGGGTTTGGGGTTAGGACTCAGGTCAGACTAAAGATCGTTTTAGGGTAAGTAGTAGGGGCTTCCATGAGTAGGCCCCAAATCCCAGCAGCTTAACACAGTAAAAGTCATTGCTGGCAGAGTTTTCTGAGAGTGTTCCTGGTGGAGGTGACTTTCCACTGAGAATTAGGGTTAAGTTGGTACTGGGCTTGGACCAAAGGACCAACATGCTTTGGGGAGATGAGCTGCGGCTGGGTCTGGGTCCAAGATCTGTACCAAAATTGGGAATCCCTTCTTTCCTCACCACCTCAAACACACTCAAGGATGTTTTCCAGAGCTTGGGTGATGATAATCATGACAGTGGTGATTTTAACAAAGGAAATACCCTTTGGGATTATTTATTGTGTAGCAGGTACTGTGTTAAGCACCACACATGAATAAACTTCTTTAACCCTCACAAGCACCCATGAGGTAGCTACTGTCTTTGTGCCTGTTTTACAGATACGAACACTGAGGCACAGAGAGTCCAAGGCATTGCCCAAGGTCACACAGCTTCTTCCATATGAAGCTCAGAGCCCACCAGCTGAACTTCATGGACCAACTGGGTCTTAGGCTGGGGAAGATGGTGGCCAGATGGGACACTGGGGCAGGCTGGGGGCGTACCACCAGGGAGGTTTCCCCAGAGGACAGCAGACAGAGTTTTCTTTCTCAGTGGGAACAGGTAGCAAGGGCATCATGGGCCCAGTGAGGTGGGCCGCCCTGGAGTCTAACCCCCATCCTTCATGCTGCAGGAGATGGAGACAGGAAGTTGACAGCCGAGGAAGAAGAGGCTCGGAGGATAGCGGAGATGGGCAAGCCAGTTCTTGGGGAAAACTGCCGGCTGGAGGTCATCATTGAGGAGTCATATGACTTTAAGGTGACTTTCTGGGGCCCCAGCTTCCTCGAGTCATTTCCTTGAGGAGGGTCCAGGAGGAATCAACTGTTGGGATCACAAGGGAGGGGTGGCCAGGGGTCCAAGACCATCCTCCCAGCCTTCTGTTAGCACCATGGACAGCAACACTCCCTTTCCCCTTCTTGCTATGAACCGGGCTGTGGGGGGTTGGGGACCCCTGAGCATGGGCTGTGAGCCTCAACCCCAGTGTTCTACAGGAAGCCTCGGGGTGCCCTGAGGTGGCCATGGGCAATGATCTCTTCCCCATCCCTTCATCCTCAGAACACGGTGGATAAACTCATCAAGAAAACCAACTTGGCTTTGGTGATTGGGACCCATTCCTGGAGGGAACAGTTTTTAGAGGCCGTTACAGTGAGCGCAGGTAAGTGGGGAGGGAGGAAAAAGGAGAGGGAGAGAGGGATGGAGAGACAGGGGGACGGGGAGGGAAACAGAAAGAGGGATGAGAAGGACAAAATAGAGAAGAGAAAAAACAAGAAAGAAAGAGATAGGGAAAGACAGAGGAAAAGATAAGGAATGGATACAAACAGGAGAGACGGACACACAAAGAGAGATGCACAGAGAACCACGGAGAAAGACAGAGACGTGGAGAGAGCACGAGAGATGTAGAGCGAAGTGCCTAAACTGCAGAAGGCCAGAGACAGAGAGACGGAGAGACATGCAGAGAAAGATCTCAGGACGGGTGGAGGGGGAGAGCTTCGGGCAGGAGCCGTCTGGCAAGGCTTTCTCATCAGACAGCCCCAGGGTGGGACCAGGTTACAAGTCTTGGCCTCCCCGGACAGCCTGGATTCCTCTGTTGCCATGGAGATGGTCACCAGGGCGCCCAGCTCTCTCCCACCTGCGCTGGTTTCCCTCCTTAGGTCTCGGGCGGGCCCACACTGCCCCCCTGTGGCCAGAGACACCATGACACTTGGATTCACAGACAATCCCGGAGACCAACACGGGCCCTTTGTGATCGGTATTGGGGAAACTGAGGCCCAGAGGCAGAGGAGGGACTGGCCTGAAGTCCCACAAGGAATTCAGAAAGAGCTGAGATGGAGCTCAAGGCTTCTATCCCTTATACAACATCAGATTTCCTCCAGGGAGGCCTAACTGGTAGGAATTGAAAATACACCAGGAATTGTGGTTGTTCGGTGGGATCAAAAGAAACCAGGCTTCGGAGATGGAAAAGTACCAGATAGCAGAGCTGCAGACACCAGCTCAGAGGCCTAATAGAATCGAAGTGGTGTCTCTCTCTGAAGCCACATTCTTTCAGTATCTGTTTCAGAGGGATTTTCTGGATTCAGCCCTGTGTAGGACAGTGCTGGGGACAAAGAGATAACCATGACAGTTTGGGCCTTGTTCTCACAGAGCTCACAGTCCAGCAGGGGAGACAGTGACAACCCAGAGTGGGCGGGGCTGGGACAGGGGATCCAATGTGGCTGTGGGAGCCCAGATAGGGTGCTGACCCAGCCTGAAGGTCAGGGAGGGCTCCCTGCAGGAGGAGGCTTCTGAGCTGAGTCTTCAAATTGGAATAGGAGTTAGCCAGGAGGAGGGAGGAGACAGGGAGGTGTTCTAGGCAGAGGGAAACCGAGAGTCTGGAAGTCAGACGGGTCATGGCACAGTTTGCGGGGGAAAGTGGGGTGACTAATTTCAGGCACAAAGAAGCAGCAAGGGATGAGGCTGGCGGTGGGCAGAGTCTGGACTGTGCAGGTCCTCATGGGCCACAGTAGGGAGCTTGGGGAGAGTCACAGAGTCATTTCAGGGTATGGGGGCTCGCGGAGCATTCTCAGTGGGGGAAGCTCTGGGAGTCTGTGGAAGGAAGGAGGAGAGGCTGGTGTGGGGCGTGACAATGTGGTGAGGAACTGAACCTCCCATCCAAAAAAGCTGGGAGTCGCAGCCCTCCCTCCGGGCTTAGTGAAGAGGAGAAGGCGTGAGATGGTGGTCACGGAGAGCCAACGTGAGTCACCCAGTGGGTCTGTAGAAAGCAACAGATGAGATCAGAGGAAAGAGTGGGGGGAAGGGGAAACCAGACCAGTAATAAGTAATCATCCTGATGGTGACAGCGATGACGAGGACCATGGAGTGCCCGGCAGCGGGGAAGTCCATTTCCTGTATGACCTCATTTAACCGATGTTTCCCAAGTATCTGGCTCGGTGTTTGATCATTTTACACTTTGTTCAACAAATGCCTTTCGATCCTTGAGGCTCTGCGGAGAAGGGCTGTTCTCACCTCCTTGGAGGATGAATCGTGTTCCGTCTGGCACATAGAGGTGCTTCTGTCTTACATCCTTTCCGTCCCTGCGTGAACTATAAGCTCTTTGCAGGACAGCCTTGGTTTGCAGCATCTGTGACTCTCCCCAGGCACTAGAAGGGGCTTTCAACATTAACCATCACACTGAAGGTGGGCCAGGCTGCACGCAGAGTTCTTTCTGGGGCCCTCCTCCGGAGGCTCAGAGAGGTTAGAACCCTGATTCAAGATCACACAGCAGCTTCAGGGTTTGACACCAGAGAGGTAGCCCCAGAGCCACAGACATAACCACGAGGCTCCCTCCACGAGAAAGGCTGAAGAAGATGGGAAAGGCCAGAGAAGTAAGCAGAGCCTGCACGTTCTCAGATGCCAAGCGCAGGAGTGTGGGCCTGGGTATAAGGGCAGTAGCAAACCAAGGCAGGATCTGAAGCAGGGAGGAAAAGCCCCCAAGAGATGCAATGATAGCAGCCCCTTCCCTCCCAAGAGTGTGTTCTCCCCACTCTGACTTTGGCCACTTCTCACTGTAGCCAATTAGAAATGCATTCAGCGGCAAACACCAGAAAACTCAACCACGGTGGCTTGTGCACGCTAGAGTTTCTTTTTCTCACAGAACAAAGAAATCTGGAGGAGGTGATAAAGAGTTGGCAGCTCAGTAACATCCTTAAATGCCCAGGCTCCTTCTTTATTTCTCTCTCCCACTTTCAGCAGTTTGCCCTCATGATTGCAAGATGGCTGCCACACCTCCAGGTGTCACGCTCACATTCCAGGCAGGCAGAAAGAGGAAGCAGGGAAGCAAGGAGGGTTACACTCTTCCTTATCGGCATCCTTCCATCTGTAGTGCTTGGCCACTCGAGTCGCTCACTACTGCTCATTCATCGTTTTATGCTTCTCAGTTTAGGGCAAAGTAGACAAAACATAGCATCTGTGCTTTCCTGTTACAAATCGAAAGCAGGTGAAATTCCATCACAGTGCGTGACACACACAACTGTAACAGTGAGTGAGGCATCCTGGACGAGGTTCAGCCAAACAGATCCGTAACACTGTGCCCGTGTCAGGAAAGCTGGAGCCTTCCAGAAACCCTCTGTTTAGGTCTCATTGCCAGACTGGGTCATATGGCCCCTGCTGCAAGGGATTGTGGGAAAGCAAGTATTCAGCTGAGGACAGGACTGCCACTAGCTGCAAGGAGTTCCGGGAAAGTGAGTATTTTATCTGAGGACCCAGCTGTTGCTAGTCTGAGCGGATTCTGGGAACGTGAATAATGTTAGCTGGGTGTCTGGCGTGCTCTAGCTGCAAAGGATTCTGGGACAGCAAGTACCATTAGCTGAGTATGCGGCTACGGTTAAATGCAGTGAATCAGAGGAAGTCATTATTTGTAGCTACAGAAATGCCTGTCTGTAGATGGTAGCTGAAAAGCCTTCTGAGAAAAAGACTCTTTTTTTAGCTAGGGAAGTAGCCACCTCTAGCAGCAAGGGATCCTAGCAAACCTGATATTTTTAGTCTGGCACACAGCCTCTAGCTTCAAGGGATTCTGGAAAAGTGAGTATTTTTTTTTTTTTCTGGGCCCGTGTATTCTCCTAGCTGCAAGGGATTCTGCGAAAGCGGTTAGTTTCGTGGAATTCACTGCCTGGAATTTGCCCCAAATGGGAGGGGTCTGCAGGCGAGAAAGAAGGAGGCATGGGTATGTGCCCCAGCTGGGTCGTGTGCCCACAGGGGACGAGGAGGAGGAGGAGGACGGGTCCCGGGAGGAACGGCTGCCTTCCTGCTTTGACTACGTCATGCACTTCCTGACGGTGTTCTGGAAGGTGCTATTTGCCTGTGTACCCCCCACTGAGTACTGCCACGGCTGGGCCTGCTTCGGCGTCTGCATCCTGGTCATCGGTCTGCTCACCGCGCTCATCGGGGACCTGGCCTCCCACTTTGGCTGCACCGTTGGCCTCAAGGACTCTGTCAACGCTGTAGTCTTCGTGGCCCTGGGCACCTCCATCCCCGGTAACCCCCTGGGAAACTGCGTGTCCGGGGAGAGTCTCAGAGACGTCAGACAGTAGAACCTAAAAGAAAGGTTCTGCAGATATCAGGGGGTGGGATGGAACCCATCACACGGAACCCATATGGTGAGCCCCACAGAGATATGATGGTGGGTTCCATAGAAAGGAGGAGGCGGGGCATTGTAGGGAAAGGTAAGAGAGGGGTCCCACAGAAATAAGGTGGGGACTTCATAGGTACCATTCAGTGGGTACCATAGAAACAAAATGTTAATGACTTTCCCCTGGAGAAACCACGTGGAAGATTCTATTCAATCATATTGGTGGGCATGACAGGAACAAGGCCAATGAGTGTCAAAGCTTTAACTAAGATGAGAGGGCAGAGTCACAACCAGACGTCGGAGGCAGGGGTGCCATGGAAATAAGACAGTGGAGCCTCAAAGACTGTAGCGTGTGTCCCATGGAAACACAATGGCCATGAGCCCCTCTTCCCAAATAAACCTGAGGGAGGGTCTCTTAGAAACCGGGTGGCCCAGACAGAAATTCTTAGAGGAGTGGGAAGACCAGATGTGGGGAGCGGGGCTCCTTTATTTTTTTCCCCACGTGGATATGTTCACCCGTCAGGTGGTGGCGCTGTAGGCCTAGAAAGCAGGTGGCGGGTCCCGCAGACTATAGTGAACGGTTCTCCGATGCCCGCATTCCCCCAGGGTCGGGGTGCGGGGGTGACAGCAGCAGCGTCGCGTGCGGATGGAACCTGACACTTATTTTGTCCAGCCTGGTGGCAGTGGGATGCTTGGGCCAACAGAAAGTAGGCGGTGGATTCATGAGATGCAGAGAGTGGTTCCTATGGAAAGCAGCGAGTCCCATCGAAAATACGCAGCAGGCCCCATAGAATGCAGAGAGGGGGGTCCCCTCCCCCCAAATCAGACAATGAGTCCATAGAAAGCAGGCAGCGGATGGCATGGAATGTAGGTAGCGGATACCACTGAATGCACACAAGCCCCCTCTAAAGCGGGCAGCGAGTTCCCTAGAAAGCAGGCAGCTGCTTCCGCGGAGAGCAAGCGTAGGGAAGGTGACCTACTTGGCCTCCTGGGTCGGGGTGTCAAGGTCGCAGGGGCCGAGCTGCAGCCGTGGGAGACGGGTACGGCCCACCGCGCGGTCTGGCTCCTCGGGGCACAGGGACGGCGTCGGGTCTTAGGGAAAGCAGGCAGCGGGGACCGGCCGAGCCCCACTGACCGCTGTGTCTCTGCCCCCCGCAGACACGTTCGCCAGCAAGGTGGCGGCGCTGCAGGACCAGTGCGCGGACGCGTCCATCGGCAACGTGACCGGTTCCAACGCCGTGAACGTGTTCCTGGGCCTGGGGGTGGCCTGGTCGGTGGCCGCCGTGTACTGGGCGGTGCAGGGCCGCCCGTTCGAGGTGCGCACCGGCACGCTGGCCTTCTCCGTCACGCTCTTCACCGTCTTCGCCTTCGTGGGCATCGCCGTGCTGCTGTACCGCCGCCGGCCGCACATCGGGGGCGAGCTGGGTGGCCCGCGCGGCCCCAAGCTCGCCACCACTGCGCTCTTCCTGGGCCTCTGGTTCCTCTACATCCTCTTCGCCAGCCTCGAGGCTTACTGCCACATCCGGGGCTTCTAGGGTATCCCCCGCCCCGCCCTAGGGACTCGGCTGCCCCCGCTCCGGACCCGCGTCTCCTTCGCCCTCCAGAGACTCAGCCTCCTCTCCTGGGACTCAGCCTCCCTTCATCCTGGGAACTGATATCCCCTTCCTCTGTCCCCATTAACACCCTCCTTCTCCCTTCCCCTTCAGGAGTCACCCGGAGGGACCCGCAACTGCGGCCCATCCCTGTTAGTCACTGTCCACACCCCTGGGCACAGTGCCACCTCGAGGCCCGGCCCCAGAGAACCGCTCCCTACCCAATGACCTTCTGGAGAATCTACCATCGGTCTCCCTAGACACCGAGGCTTTCCCTATCCCTTACAACCCTCCCCCCCCCGTGAACCCCCCCCCCCCCCCCGCCCCGCCATCACTACCACCCTGTGCTCCAGGGCCTCAGAACCCAGCTCCCCCAGGGGGACCTTTGAAGGAGGCTGATCCATCCCAGGATGTCCCCGATCTCGGTCCTTCTCCCCAACCCTCAGGGAGCTCTGTTCAGCCCCTCGGGGATGGGGCGGAGGAACAGGTAGGTGCGTGCATAAGGGGGCCACACCTTCCCTGATTTCTCCACTCAGGCCCTTGGGAGGACACTAATTCTCGAGGCTTGGAGAAGGGAGGGGAGAAGTTTGGGGTTTCAGAGCTGGAGGAGGCACATTTGAACCTGCAACTTCTCACATTCCAGCGCCCCCACTCGCCTCCACTACCTCTGAGAGCCCAGCCACACCTTGGAAGGAGGGGAGGGGGCGTGTGTGTATATATAGTGTGTTTGGGGGAGGGAGGACGTGGGAGGGTGCATGTCTTGGGGAAAGGGGGTGACAGACTTTCCTTTTGTGAGGGCAGCAGACTCCCCCAGCCATGAGAATTGGCTTTGGGGAAGAGGCCAGGAATCAAAGGGAGTCCAGCCATCTCCCCTGACAATCTCGAAGGCTCATTTTGCCCTCAGTGCCAGCCAATCCGGGCAGGACCCTCGAAGAGGAGACCGAGGGTCCCAGAGGACCAATGCTACAAGCCAGCAAATGCTGCCACATCTCTGCCTGATGGGGAGCAGGGGTGGGTGGGAGGGTGGGACTGGGGCCAGGGAGTCTGGGTGGGCATTTTTAACTTTGGAGGCCACCCGTCTGTTGGTAGGCCATCTGTATTTTCTTACTATTGTTTCCTGCCCAAAGGACACACTTGGGGTGTGCGATGTGCTGCCCACTGCTTGGGACCCTGAGGATCACCCTGCAACTCCCGTAACACCCTGCTTCCCACAGGTTTTTAGCGTTCTGTCGTCCTGTTGCGCATCACCCCAACATCCCAGACCTGTTACCCACTCCCTTTTCTCTACTCCTAGCTCATCAGCACCAGTCGCTGTCTCTTCTCTGTGATTTCTGTAAAAGTTGCCATAAAAATTTGAAATTCTGCCTGAAAAACAGCCTGCCCGTGAGAAGTTGGGATTCTAGAGGAGGGAGCTAATGAGGTCTCTGGCTGAGACTTGGGCAACTGTGGAACAGACCAGGTACTCTGGGTTTTTCCATGGCCCCCGTTCTCTGAAAGGACACCCACATGCACCAGCCATACTGAAAGTCCACACTTGCTTCCCGTATCCACACCCCCTTTCACCGCCCAGTTTTCCCTAGCTACGCCCCTACGCCGCGCCCGGGAGCTTTTACCCACGCCCCCGCTGGCCACCCGGTACTCCCTAGCCACGCCCCCACGCCTCACTCGGGAGCTTTTCTAGCCACGCCCCCATCCCACCAGCCACAAACTATTCCTTTTCCCCGGCCATCCTGGGAGCACAAGAGAGGATCCAGATTTGTCTGATCAGAGGAGCTGGGGTTGATGGGAGTTTCCTGAATAAAGCAAGTGATTTTTCGCAGAATCCTGAAATAGGAGAAGGGGTGTGGGTGTGTGTGTGTGCGCGCACGTGTGGAAAAGGGCACAGCCTATGTAAAGGTGTACAGACTTGTGAGTTAATGGCTCTTTCATACTCCTGCCAGTGGTTAGCATGAATGGGGAATGGGGTGCCTTGGAATTTATCCCAAAAGCAAAGGGGAGCTTTGGAAAGGTGTTAAAGAGGGGGCAGGCAGTTGATGTCTGATTTACATTTTCAAACTTTCCTTCTGGCAGTAGGGAGATCGAGGTGTGAAGGGGACGGTTTAGAAGATAATGGATCAGGCTGGATGAGGGGGTTCAGGGAGAGCCTACAGGCAGGGCGCTGGCAGGAAAGAAGTTGTGGGAGCAAACGAAGTAGCCAGGGAAAGTTTAAGGAAAAGCTGTTCAGGGATTAAGGGGCGGGCAAGGTCAAGGGAAACAAGCCTGGGGGAAGGCGCAATACCCGGGGGCCAGCAGTAGAGGGAGCAGTTACCACCCCGGGCTTGAAGGTGGCTGTACCTGACGCTGTTGAGCCTTGAAGCTGTAGGTGTAGTGAAGGCCAGGAGTGTAGGCACCCACGTCCCACACTGAAGAGAGAAGGGGTCTGGAAAGTGAAAACCACCTGGCTCTCCTCCCACCCACCAGGCTCCTGCTGGCGCCTCCCATTAGCTGAACTCAACCGGAAGCCCGGGGTTAATACTTGGTGCATATAGATCAGCCTCCCCGGGAGAGATGGGTGGAGGGTGGAGACAGGGAGGGAGTCAGTGTGGAGACTATCTTGCAGAAGCAGTGAGGTCTCTCCGGGGTTTGGGGAATGAAGGTGGGGATAACTAGGGGCGCCAGGTTTAGAGAACATGCCGGATTCAGGTGAGTACATGCTAAGGGTGATGCCTCCGGGACATCCAGAGAGATGTCAGGGAGGGGAGACATCCAGGGGACATCTGGGACAGAGATTTGGGGGTCTGCTGGCAATGCCTTATCACCAAGCCACGGAGGGGGTGGGGCACAAGGAACATGGGAGACCTGCAGATGGAGAAGGACATGCCAGAAAGGTAGGTGGGAAACCAGGAGACTAGGACACCTGAAGCCCAGAGAAGAGTTTCCAGAATGAGGGTGCGGTTGACAGGGCTGAAAGGTGGAGGAAGGTGAGCAGCAGGAATGGACCTCGGGATTTAGGACTCAACAAGAGCAATTTGGAGAAGGATGTGGGGGAGGGGTCAGGCTGGTCTAGAGAGAGGAGGGAACGGAAGGCGGCCAAATGGCGGGAGAACATGCAGTCCCCTCCTAGGGATCACCCCCCTTCTACAGGTGTGGAAACAGGCTCAGAGAGGGGAAGCAACTCGCCCAAAGTCTCATAGCTTGGAAGGCGGGGATGGAAGAGGATGAGGTCCAGAGCACCAGATGGGACAAGGACACCTCTGTCTTAGCAGGCTGAACAAAAAAAGTGGGGTAGAGGCAAGGAAATGGGTGAGCCTGGGCTGGGGACGATGAGTAAGATCTCAGCTTCCCAGAGAGCATATCCAGAGCTTGGGACGTGGATGAGACGAGGTCCGTCCCATCCCAAAGTCATGATTCTTCCCCCATGCTAGGAGTTCCAAGAGAGTCAGCTGGGGAGTGATTTCAATTACTTGTCATGGCAGGAAGCAATAGCACAATGATTTCCTTCCTTCGTGCCTCAGTTCCCTCATCTGGAAAATGGGGACAGGAACAATAATGATGGGGACTAGCGGTGCAGGGTTCTATTGAATTATATATATATATTTTAGGATAACACCAAGCACATAGAGCGCAACAGATGGAAAGGTTATACTTTCTAGATATTTCCAGCTTGCCCACTTTTATAATTTATATTCTCTCTCTCTCCACCTCCTCTCTCCCTCCCCTCTTCAACGGCACACACGCACCCACACGCAACAGGATGGGCATCCTAGAACAGCCCCAGAAGGGCAGAGAAATGCAGACCCCATATACACCTGCTTTGCCACCTGAGACTTGGTTCCTAAAAACCCAAACCCCGGGGAGACAAAATGGGGACTATCCCTTCCTCTCCCTCTAGCCCCCAGATTCTTTAATCCCGTATATCCAGTACAGGCCCGCTCTGTGCCTGGCCCTCTGCTGGGGCTACTGCGGTGACCACAATATCCCTGGGACGTGCTCTCACCCAGCTTTCAGGGCAGTGGGGGACACATGCCAAACAGGGTGCAGGAGGGGGTGGTCAGGTTGGGACCTGTGAGTGGAAGGACTCTAGCAGGACACAGATGGCAGGGAACTGGGAGACTGGGGACGCTCTAAGCCAGCAGGGTGTAGGGAAATGGACAAAGGTAGATGCAGGCCTCTGGGGCTGGCAGAGCTGAGAGCTAGTAACACCCCAAGCCTGAGGGACAAGGTGTGGGGACAGTGACTTCCAGAAGCTGGAAAGGATAGCCACATGGAGAGGGCTATCCCCACAAGAGCCGTAGCTCTAGTATGGGCATGCCAGCGGACCCACACCCATGGGGCGGGGCCGGGCAGGTGGGAGGTGCAAGGGTGAGTGCCCTGACCTCACTCCAGGGCTCTAGGAGTCCGTAGGACAGAACCCTTGGATGCATTCCATGAAGCCACGTGGTGGTAGGCTGAATAACAGCCCCCCCCCCCAGCAGGTCCTCTTGTTAACCCTCAGAACCTGTGGATAGGTTCCTTTCCACAGCCAGAGGGACGTCACCAATGTGATCAAGGCCGACATCTTACGAGGCGGACATGACACTGGCTTATCTGCGTGGGCCCTAAGTGCAACCACAAGGGTCTTCTGAAAGGGGGAGGGGGTGGCCAACAGCAGGACCTGTGATGGGGGAGCAGAGGTTGGAGTTCCTGGGGAAAGGCTCAGGCACTTCTGGAAACTGAAGAAGACAAGGGACCAGCTTCTCCCCTAGAGCCTCCGGAATGAGGGTCCATCACCTTGATATTGGACCTCTGGCCTCCTAGAACTGTAAGGAGAAGAAGTGCGTGTCATTCGAGGCCCCCGAGCTGGAGGTAATGGGTTATAAGAGCAACAGGAAATGAGTACAGAGGCTTGCCTAAGCCTCCTAGTGCCAACTCCCATCTCTCTCTGGACCTCAGTAACGTGAGCACACAGTGGAAACTTCTCGTATTTCTGGCTCCTAAATGCACTCACTATGCGCGGGGACGTTTCCAGCCTGGGAAGTTCGTATCCACCAGAAAGGAGCCATGGAACTCACCTTCCCAGCCTCCTTCACAGCTAGGACTCAGAGCGTGACTTCGGTGCCCCCAGACTCGCCAGCAGGAGTCCTCCACTCCAAAGGCGCGCCTGGCAAAAGGAGACTCCGTAGAGGGTCCATGGAGCTGGTGAGGCTGGTGTGGCAGCAGCCCCCTCTGGCTTGCTAGTTGCAAGAAGGGGCACAGACACAGAGGGAGCATCTGTGCTGGGGGGCAGGCGCGGTTATGTCCTGGACCCTGCAGCAGGGCAAACAGGGATGACGTCCAAGACCCAGATCTGCCAGGGGCCATAGTGGTGGTTTCCCTGTTGGGTCTGTCCTGGGCGTGGTTTGGGGCTCTTTTCTGGAGACTTAGCCTCAGGACCAGCTCTCCAGGCCACTCAGTGCTTCTGGGAGCCCCTCATACCTTTTTTCTTAAGTTCCGTCTAGTCAATTGTATTAGCATTTGCTAAATTCTGTTTGCCTTCCCTGTGGGAAGACTGTGCATTCCCAGGCCTTTGAACTCAGTAGTGACCAGGTGACTTGCCGCAGCTAAAGAAAGAAGGCAGGAGTGACAGGAGGCCCTTCTGGGTGGAAGCTTCCAATGCCGGTATGTGCTCTACCATGTCTCTTTTTTTTGAGTCATGATGAGCTATAATATACGTAGCGACCGCTCTAACAGCCTGGGGTCCTAGAGTGAAAGTGTTATGTACCCTACTTGCTGTGGGCTTGTAGCTGGATCAAGAAATAAGTCTGGGAGGCCTGGTTGGCTCGATCAGTAGAGAACACCAACTCTTGATGTTGGAGTTGTGATTCAAGCTCCATGTTGGACATAGAGATAAGGAAGGAAGGAAGGAAGGAAGGAAAGAAAGGGAAAGAGAGGGAGGGGGGGAGGGAGAGAAGAGAAGAGAAAGAGAAAGAGAGAGAAAAGAAAAGAAGGAAGGAAGAGAGAGAGAGGGAAAGAAAAGAAAGAGGAAGGAAGGAAGGAGGAAGGAAGGGAAGGGAAAGGAAAGGTCAGGTCTTTATTTCGTTCAACTGAGATTTGAGGGATGTTTGTTACTGCATCACCCAACCTAAGCTGACACAGACACTTGGCTTCTGTGATCTCAGTCAGTCACCTTCTGCTGTGCGCACCCAAGACCATAGACAGGTGCTGAGGGAATAGACTGCATGAGGATTCTCAAGTTGGAGTCCACATGTACTTAGACCGGTGGATAGCTTTCCGGAACTTTCTGAGCTCGTGTGCAAACTGCATGTGTGGGAGCCTCTTCCCAGGAGAGGGCCTGTAACATTCACTGGACTTTCAGATCAGTTAAAGACTTAAAAGACTCAAATACGTTGGTCCTCGAGTAAGAGGACCTGGTTCCAATCCCAGCTCTACCACTCACTGGCTGTACCCCCTTGACCAAGTCACTTAACCTCTCTGGGCTTGTTTCTTCACCTGTAAAAGTGAAAAGAAATTGGAATAGCGCCTGACATGTATTAAGCCCTTGTAAAAGCTAACCGGTAATATTTTCACTGATAGTAGGTAGATGTGGGTTTAGATGTGAATAATGGGGATCCAAAAAAATAATGGGTTAAATAAGGTAAGAGCTTATCTCACTCTCGTGTGACAGTCACATCTGGAATAGCAAAACTATTTCACTGGGGCAATAAAATCTCAGGTTTCTTCTGTCTCGTTTCTCTGGCATAGCCAGAGTGTGGCCCTCATCGGTTTAGCTCAGGATGGGCTCATGTCGGTGGTATCAGCCCAACCAGAAGGTTGGGGCAGGGAGGAGCGGTCTGGGATCCACCACTCCCTGTAAGGCTATGACCCAAGAATGATACCTATCACTTCCTTCTGCATCTCGGTGGCCAGACTTGACTCACGTGGCCATGTCTTGCTGTGAGAGGAGCTGGGAAAAAAAAAAATGTAGTTTTTGTCCTGAGTCATCCTGCTTAAAATCTCCAAAGATGTTTCAGGAAAAGTGGGAGAATGGATGTTGAGGGGAAATGAACAATGTCTTCCGCAGAAACGTTTGAGGGAGCGTGCGGCGTGGATGCTGAGAAACTCAAAGCCGTCAGAGTAGGGGTGTGGGATGAAACCGACATCAACGCCAGAGGGTCCCGGACCCTTTGCATCATCTGTTCAGAGATCAAGGTCCCCGGCCAGACCCAGTCCAGACCCTCCAAATGGCCCCAAACTCGAAACCCCTATTTCCCCAACCTCATCCTCCCAAACCATTCCCCAAGTCCTTAGCCTGTGTCTCCCAATTAAATCTTCCACCTAAGACCCTGCCCCCAACTCCCCTGTGTCCCACTCCTCACCCACACTTGTCCCTGACCCTCCAAGCTCCCTGATCTGGATGTGTGTGGCCACAGAGCAAACCACCCCAAGACTTAGTGGCTGAAAATGACGAGTCTGTATCTTCTCCCACGGTTCCGTGGGTGGCTTGGCTCCCGGGGCTCTATGGGTTGACCTGGGGCATCTTTGCTTGGGGTCTGTCCCATGACCACAGTCAGAAGTCCACTGAGGCTCCAGCGATTTGAAGGCTCAGCCTGAGGTGTCTCACGTAACGCACTCATGGGGCTAACGGCTGGTGCTGGCTGGGGGGCTGAAAGCCTGGCTGGGGCTTCGAGCCCCTGACTCTCCTGATGACTTCTCTGCCTCTTATCTCTCCACTGTTGTCTCTCCCCGCTCTCTGTCTCCAAATTTCTCTTTTAAGCCTTGCCTTCTCCACCTCTCTTGTCTCTGTCTGTCTGCTTTGCTTTCTTGATCTGTATCTTCCCTCCCTCTCTGTTTATCTGTTTCCAAATGTTGGCCCCCACCCGAAAGAGTGTGTGTGTGTGTGTGTGTGTGTGTGTGTGTTTCATCAGTCACCTATTGAGGAGTAAGAAGCCACCTGGAATTTGGTGGCTTGAAGCAAAGCTGCATTATTTCTCACATTTCTGTGCATTGACATTGGCTCCTCTGGTCCACCTCGCGTTGGCCGAGGTCATCACACGGCTGTATTCATTCGGGAGCTCGGATGGGGCTGGAATGTGCGAGATGCCCTCCCTCGTGGCTGGCAGTGGGCGCTGCCTGTGGGCTGGGCCACTTTACTTCTCCACGCGGCCCCCCTCCTCCCTAGTTGGTTGGACCAACTTCTCCACCAGGTTGCAAGGGAGCCTCTATAGAAGCTGCGGGGCCTTGGGTCATGTCTACCACAAGCCATTTGCAGGATTTCAGCAGGCAGGGAAGTCCACACCGCCTCTTTGATGGGTGGAGCGCAGGCCTAGAGGGCGGGGAAGAATTGTTGGCAGCCATTCGTGGCAGGCTGAATACTAGCGCCCCCGAAGATATCCATGCCCTCATCCACAGCACCTGATGAATGTCACCTTGTAGGACATTCAGGTGGGATTTTGCAGGTGGGATTAAACAAAGGGTCTTGAGATGGGCCGATCACGCTGGATGACCCTGGTCAGCCCTAAATGTGGTCTTAGGCATCTTAGGAGGCAGAGGGAGAGGATACTAGACACAGAATGGGGGGGCGGGTGTGTGAGCACGAGGCACAGAGATGTGAGGACGCTGGGCCTTCGAGACAAGCGTCACGTGGCCACAAGCCGCCGGAAGCTGGACCACAAGCCCCCGGAAGTTGGACCACAGGCCCCCGGAAGCTGGACCACAAGCCCCCGGAAGTTGGACCACAGGCCGCCGGAAGCTGGACCACAAACCCCCGGAAGCTGGAAGCGGCAAAGAACGGATTCTTCCCTGGAGCCTCCAGCGGGAGCGCAGCCCTTGCCGACACCTTGATGTGAGCTCAGTGACTGGTTTCGGAACGCTGGCTTCCACAGCTGTGAGAAGATAAACCTGAGTTGGTGGTAACTTGTAATGGCAGCTTCGGAAAGTTAAAGGTAATAAATATGCTGTCTTTAGAGCTTACTCTCCATTGCCTCTTGTCCCCTATCTTCTGGGTGTCTCTACATCTTGAACCCCTTGCTTCCTTTTTTTTTTAAATGAGGGGGCAAGGGCAGAGGAAGAGAGAGAGAGAGCCCAAGCGGGGGCAGGCAGGCCCAGGGAGAAGCAGGCTCCCTGCCGAGCAGGGAGCCCAATGCGGGGATGGATCCCAGGACCCTGGGGTCATGACCTGAGACGAAGGCAGACGCTTAAGGACGGAGCCACCCAGGGGCCCCTAGATAGATTTATTTTAAAGAATTAGCTCGTGCAGCTATGAGAGCTGCAGAGTTCAAAGTGTGCAGGGCAGGCCCGCTGGCTGGAGACCCAAGGAGGCGGTGATGTTGCAGCTCAAGGTGGAAGGCAGTCTGGAAGTAGATTTCCAGCCTTGTCAAGGGACATCTGTCTTTTTCTCTAAAGGCCTTCAACTGATTGGGTGAGGCCACCCACTCTACATAGGATTATCAACTTTACTTAGAGTCGGCTGATTTAAATATTAATCTCATCTAAAAAACACCTTCACAAGCAACATCTAATCTGAGCACCACCATAGCCTAGCCACAAGGACAGATCTGATTCTCAGGGGATCTCTCCTCCCCTTACCCACTTTCAGTGCCTATCCACCTCGTCCTTTGCCTGGCCACCGTCTGAGGCTGGGCTCTGCAGAAGCTGGCCCAAAGCAAGGATGGGAGGCAAGTGGCTTATCTGGGAAGTGATTCCAGGAGACCCCAGGGGTGGGGGTGGGGGAAGGAAAGCATTAAGGATGTGTTGATTGGCAAGTCACCCCCTTCGGGCAACAGGGTCTCAACCCTGCTGGGACCTCTCAGGGATGCAGAGTCCTCTTTAGGGTGCCCGACCTCAGAGTGAAGAAATTGGGGTGTTTATCCACTACATCCGGACTGCTGATGAGCAGGACTTCCAGGGCTTGGCTCCCAGCACTTCTGGTGGGTGCAGGTGCCAATGTGGGAGCTGGTGGTGGGTCACAGGGGCATGAATGGGGCACCTTTGCCCCACACGGCCCTACCCTCTCCCTCGTCCAATGGGAAAGTGCATGGGCACTGAGAAGGGAGGCCCGGCTGTCCCTCCAGGGGACAAGGAAGGGCTGGCTCCTGTCTGTCCCCCTAAGGATCGAAGTCAGGGAGACCTTCCCAGCACTGAAGACTGGGGGAGAGAAAGGGTGGGCTTCCCAGGTCTCAGTGTCTCCTCAGGCCCTGGCCTTCTTGCCCTCCCCGCCCCCTATAGTTGGCCTCCCTGCCCCCTTGCCCTCTGCCTGCAATTTTCTCCCCAGGAGATGGAGAGAAGGAAATGTCAAGGATGATGGATTGAAAGGGGCAGTTGGGGTCAGTAGAGGAGGGGGCCACAGAACAAAGCAGAGACAAAGACCAAGGAGAGACGGGAAAATTAGACGGGGAGAGGGGAGGGCAGAGACTTTAAAATGCGGTGTGGAAGCAGATGGGAGAGAGAGGGCGGAGATGGTACGAATGGGGCGGAGATAGTACTAGAGGGTCAGAGCCCCTTAAAGGCACGGGGTGCCAGAGAGCTGTGGACCAGGGAGCAGACAGAGGGGGACCAGAGCAGGGCCAGATGGGGGTGAGGAAGATGTGGGGGGAGACACAGAGACCGGGGAGAGTGAGGGTGAGAGACAGAGAGATCATCCAGACAAAGAGAGACTGAGAGAGAAAGGAAAAGATGGGGAGAGAGAGACAAGAGACAAATGGACAGACAGACACACTCAAGACAGGGAGGCGTATGGTGAGCGAGAGGGACCAGAGGGACTGAGAGGGAGAGGAGGAGGGGGAAGAAGGCGAGGAGGGAGGGGGAGGGGAAGAGGGGGAGGAGGG
Organism: Enhydra lutris kenyoni; assembly: GCF_002288905.1. Lineage (NCBI taxonomy): Eukaryota > Metazoa > Chordata > Mammalia > Carnivora > Mustelidae > Enhydra > Enhydra lutris. The sequence goes on from NW_019154161.1 coordinate 4,088,678, forward strand.
GGAGAAGGAGGGGGAGAAGGAGGGGAGAGAAGAGAAGAGCAGAGATGAGACCCAGAAAGCAGACACTAAGGCGCGGAGCAAGGCTGGCAGAAGAAAGCCAATTGGAAGAAAAAGGAGGGAAGGGACAGGAAGACAGGAGTGGGGTCGGGGGTGGGAGTCCTGGCCAGTGCCCCTCCCCCGCCTGGGTCAGGCCAGTCCTGGTGGCCTCTGCTGAGCCATGGCTAATGGTATGATTGCTTGGTGGGGCAGCGGCGGCAGTGACAAATGAGCTGCCTGAGTCTTGGGCTCCGGTGATGGATGGGCCCAGGAGGCGGGCAGAGGGGGTGGGGGCGGGGGGGCTCCTCCCCCCAACAAGATAAATGTTTCCCTCTCCTGGAGCCAGACAGGAGAGGCACTGGGGATTGGGGTGATGCATCTGTGAAGGGCCTGGGCAGAAGGTGGGGGACGAGGGAGAGATACAAGAAGGCAGAAACCCAGGGCCACGGGGTGGGGGGCTGTAGAGGGGGGAGGGCAGGGGATGAAGAAGGAGAGGAAAAAGGAGGGGGACACAAAGGCGGAGAGACAGCAGTCCCCAGAGACAGAGATGAGCTAGGGGGAGGGGGAGACAGAGAGACCATGGAGAGAAAAGGAGACACAGAGACAGATGACAAGATGGAGGGAGAGACAGGTGAGACAGACAGATGGACACATACCCAAGACAGAAAGAGACACAGAGGACCCTCTTTTAGGATCCCTTCATCCCTACCCCTGAGCAAAGATACAGATCCTTGCAGAGAGGATGAGGAAGGAGAGAGAGAGATGGAAAGACAAACCCCGCGCTGTTGACAGAGGGGAAACTGAGACAGAGAGCTTGTAGGACCGTGACAGAAGACAGGGGACCCCTGAGCAGCTCCTTGCTCACTCCATCCATTTAGAGCTGACCATGGGCGATGCCCCCGGGTCCCTGGGAAATCACAGCCGCCTGGTGGGCAAAGCCCCAGAGAGGACAGAGCTGAGGGAGAAGGTCCTCCCGAGCGGCCATGGAGAGGTTGGCGGCCAAGTGGGGTAATCCGTATTGCAAGGACCTGGAGGTCCCCCAGGGCTACTCATAGAGGACTTGATGGGTCGGGGCTAGAGGGTGAGACCACCTCCTGTGCTCAGGGCTCACCTGGGGGGGTCTGTGTCCATGCTGAGCCACACATACTCCCCATTCCTGTACCCAGGGGTCCAAACACCACCTTCAGAGAAGCAGCCACACCAGGGTCAGTGAGCATGACCCCTCCCGCCCCCGCCTGCCAGGATCCAGGCCTGGACCCCACCTGCTCCCTCCCCTGGGACACAAGGCAGCTCAGCTCAGCAGAGGAGGCCGGAAGTCAGAGAGAGAGAGAGAGGTGGGAGACTGGGGTACGAGCGTGTCTGTGAGAGAGAGATACAGACAGACAGGCTGGGGGGGGGGCAGGGCAGTAAGAAAATTGCAGACCTCCTTCCTTCCCCTCCCTCCATCAGTTTTCCAGACACTCCTACTTTCCCCTTGCCAACATCTCGCTCCTCTCTTTAATTAAAAAGATTTATACCCAAGAGTCAGAGGCCCTCCTCCTCGTTTGGGGGGCTGGGGCGTCCTCTGAGCTCAGAGCAATGGCAGAGATGACTCTTGTCTCTGTCTCCCTCTCTCTCCCCCCTCCCCCCCCCCCCCGTCTGTAACTCAATCTGCCCCCAGCCCTTCCCTGGCTCTCTCCAGGGCTGCTTTTGCCTGGTTCTCATTCACAACCCCCCATGGGCCTCCCTGGGATGGCCCACCCCAGCGAAGAGGTTGCCTCTCTCCCTCTGTCCACGCACTCCCCACTGGGACTGTCACATCAGGCCACACCTCTTGTTTTCAGAGTCAGCTTGGGAAGCGGACCTCAGCATACCCCCCAAGATGTAAGGCGAGCCTGGGCGTCCACATCCCAGGCCCTCCCACCCTGAACCTCAGCTGAAGGCAGTTGTGGGGGGCAGACAGAAGAGCTTTGCATCTTTAATTAAAAAGTGATTTAAATTAATTTTCTGCTCCAAAACCCCTATCTAGGGGGTGTGTGGCAGTGATGAAAGGCTCTCCCGGCCCCCTTACCCTCCCTTCCGCCTTCCTTAAAGGGCCAGCGTCACCCCAGGGACAGTTGCTCCCAAGAGCCTCAGGAGCAGTGCCCACCGGCACAGGGGACCCCAGAGTCAGCCAAGGCTCTCCGGGTCCTGGCACTCTCTGCTTTAACCATGTCCCCTCCCCCGCCCCAGGCCCCTTGCCCATCCTGCCCATGGGGAGACAGGCTGAGAGGAGGGGCCAAGGTGGGTCTGGACCCCAGGTTCCTGGAGGACACCCAGAGATGGCCAGGCTGGAGGGCTGGTGGTGGAGTCAGGGACAGAGAGACAGGGCCTGAGGTCCCGTGTGAGACAGAGTGAGGGAGTAGGAGAAGGTGACCCAGTGAGAGAGACAGAGGAGGGAGGGTTCTGGGATGACACCGGCTGAGCCTGGGGTGGGAGAGGAGGGGACCTTCCCAGGAGTGACAGGGACCAGGGTCATCGTCCTGTCCTTGCCCTCCTCACAGCCCTCTGCTCCCTAGCCCTCTCCCACTGGGAAGTGCTGCTGCTCTCCTAACCTCAATCCCTCCTGCTTTAGCTGCCGTGGTCTCACTGCTGCCCTGGGTGGTTTTGTTTCGCTTCCACATGATGGGAGGGTGGAGAAGCAGATCACCGCAGAGGAGAGCTGTTTATGAGGGTCATAAAAATATCCTTAGCGAGCCCAGCAGGGGTGGGCACACTGCCTCCGCCCCTCTCTCACTGCCATCCCCACCCCGTCCCTTTCTTTCTGGAACTCTGTCCCCCCTCCTTCTGGATCTCTGTCCCCCTCTTTCTGGATCTCTGTTGCTGTCCTCCTTCTGTCTGGATCTCTGTCTCACTTCTCTCTGGCACCTCTCTCAGGAGTGATGGTTGGGTAACTTTTGGGGATCCAGTATCCCTTTATGACAATAGGATGAAAACAAGGGGCCATTTCCCTGGGAAAGGAGCACACGGGCACCCAGCCCACCATTTGCAATTTCACAGCGTTCACAGGCCTCCAGGATGTGCATCAGCACATTCTCTCAGGAATTTGAGGGCACCAGAAGATAAAGACCCCTAATGTAGAAAAAGCCAGAGAGACGATGAATCCAAGGTGTCTGTCTCTCTTCTCCTACCTGCCCTCTGCCGTGGTCACCCTTGCTGACCTCCTTCCTATTTGTCCAACGCACCAGACACATTCCTGCCCCAGGGCCTTTGTACTTGCTGTTCCTCTGCTTCTGGGTTCAGAAGTCCACACGGCTCCCTCCCTCACCTTCTTCAGGTCCCTGCTCAGATATCACCTCCTCTGAGGGCTTTCCACATCCCCTTATATCATCTCCTCTGTCCTTGTTCTGCTTTGCTTCAGAACACTTGTCAACTCCAGGAATTATTTTTACACTGATGCACTTACTTACTGGTCTGCTCTTTCCCCAGACCTCCCCAAGAGAACTCAAGTGCCAGGGGGCCAAGAAGTTTATTTTTTCTCCCTGCTGTGTCTCCAGGACACTCCCCCCACCCCGCCCCAGACACAGCTGGAGCTCAGTATTAATTTTTTTTAAGATTTTATTTATTTGACCCACAGAGACAGAGAGGTCACAAGTAGATGGGGTGGGGGAGCAGGCTCCCTGCTGAGCAGAGAGCCCGATGTGGGGCTCCATCCCAGGACCCTGAGATCATGACATAAGCCAAAGGTAGGTCTTAACCCTCTGAGCCCCCCAGGCGCCCCTCAATATTAATTTTTGTTGCAGAAACCTCCTGTGTCTCATTAGGACCCTAGTTGCACAGGCTCTCTGGGTCCCAGATCCTCCAGGAGCCAGATTAAAGCTCCAGACCTGCTCTGAGCAGGCCCATGGTTTACCCTCAACTTTGCACATTCCACAAACTGCCCAGACCCAGGGCGGGGGAGACCCTTGTGAAAGGCCGGGGGTCAGAACTGGGCAGAGAGACACAGGAACACCTCCAAGCCTGCACACCTGTGCAACCCCCCATGTGCACACACACACGCCCCCCCCCCCCCCAAGTCACGGGCTGCCACACCACCGTCTGAGGCCTGAGGCTGAACCGAGGCAGACACACCCCCCCAATAGGCACCATATTCAGAGACAGTAATAACCCCACATCGTCCCACAACCAGACACATACACACACACACACACACACACACACACACACACAGCCTCAGACACAGGCCCATGAGCATCCTTGGCTCCCAGAGGAGGGAAGTTAGGGGACCCGGAGCAAGAACAGAAACTAAAATATGGGGTTTGGTTACTTACAGCCTCTGGTTCTCTTCTCTGTCTGCTCATCCGTCTCCTAGAGACAGACAGACGGACAGAGACAAAGAGAGAGAGACAAAGAGACAGAGAGGCCAAAGAGAGGCGCACCGGAGAGAAAGGGAGCCGGGGAGCAGGGGCCGGGCAGGGCGGACAGAGACCTGTGGCGGCCGCGGGGCGGGAGGCCGAAGAGGCCCGGGCCGGGTGCGGGGAGAGGGCGGCGCGGACTGGGGCGGCCCGGGTGGGGACCCGGGGAGACCCCGACACAAAGGCCGCCCCGAGGGCGGCGGCGCGGGAGGAAGAGGGGGAGAGGGGGTGGGTGGGGGAGGGGCGGCCCGCCCCGCCCGCGGCCCAGCCACCGGCGGACAGCGGGTTAAGCATCTCGCTGTGGAACTTCCGGATGTGACCACAGAGAGAGGGAGAGACCGGGAGAGACCGGGAGAGACCGGGAGGCGGGGAGACACCGAGCCACCCAGCCGCCGGCAGCCCTCCGGCCCGCTGCCGCCAGGACCCCCCGCCGCCCCCGCCCCCCTCCCTTTGCCCGCCCGCGCCCTCTCCCAGTCTCTCCACCACCACCACCCCGGTCTCCCCAGTCTCCGGGTCCGTCGGCCGCTGGCCGCCCCGATCCTCCCGGGACCCCGGGGGCGGGGGGGGGGAAGGACTGGGGGCCTGCCCCCCCGCTCACCCCTGCCCCCGCCGTCATGATCCCCTCGCCCTGACCCCCGCGGGGGAAGGGCGCCGGGGGTCCATGCGCGCAGCCTCCGCGCTGCCCGGCGCCGGCCACTGACGGCGGCGGGGGTGGGGGGGCCGGGCTCCCGGTCTCCTGCCCCACCCCCTGGCGTCCGCACCGCGGCCCGTCGGGGGCCGCTGCCCCGGGCTGCGCCCGCCCTGCCGGCCAGGCCCTGGAGGGACCCGGGAGCTGCCGCCGGCATCAGCCCATGGCCCGGAGGGTAGGTCTGAGGGTGGACACCCCGCGTCCCAGCCCGGCCGCGCACCCTGTACCTCCGTCGCCCCCGCTCCGGCTCTCTGGCCCCCGTCAACCCGTCCCGCCCTCTCCACCTCATTCTCTGCCTCCCCTCTCTGCCCCTGGTCTCTCCTGTCTCTGCTCCGGGTCTCCTCCTCACTCTATCCCCCGATCTCCTCTATCTCTGCTCCGGGTGTCCCCCTCTCTCCCCCCCCCGGCTCTCCTCCTCCCTCTCTTCCCCCCCCCCCCCGCCCCCGTCTGCTCTGTCTCTGCCCCGGGTCTCCCCCCTCTTTCCACCCCTGAGTCTCCTGCTCCATCTCAGGTCCTTTCTCCTACCCCCTCCTTCCTCTTCTGCCCTCCCCAGTCCTCCTCCCCGGTCTACTTTTGTTCCAAGTCCTCCTGAGGATTAGGGGTGGGGACAGTACTGGGGAGGAGGTTCTCACCAGGCCGCGCAGAGGGATTCTCTCTTCTGTGGTCCTGGGGATGGGGCAGTCGGAGGGGATCAGGCGAGGAGGTGAGTACGTACCTTTGGGGGTGGAGGGGGTGGGAACATGGCAGGCTGTGAGGACCCCATTGCACATCTTAGGAACAGTTGGATTCAACTTCGGGGCTCAGGAGAAGTTAGGAGAGGAGGAAGAGAAAGAGATGGCGAGAGGGACATACATACACAGAGCCCTCGGCACACACCCGCCAGGGGCAGGGGCCAGGGCTACCCAGGGAAGGAATGTCTACATCCTCCTGTTTGAGTCTCTTTGATTCTTTGAGTCTGTTTCCTCAAGTCCAAGGAGAGGGTTTGGCCCTGTGGATTAAGGCCCCTCTGGCCTCCCCAGGGTGCGTGCTTTTGTGATGACAGTGGTTCGCTTTGGGGCGGATCGCACAAGTGGGTTGTGCGGTTGTGCGGGCTTACACTTCGGTTCAACAAGTGTTTATGAAATGTGTGCCAGGTGCCGTGCTGTATGCCTCATTCATTCATTCACGCATGCGCTAAATGCCTCATTCATTCATTCACCCACTCATTCCTTCCTTGCTGTGTCTGGTGTTTAGTTCTGGTGGGGGAGGGGGCGGACTCACATGGTGAGTGGGGTGTGACAGGTTGTTAAGGCAGAGTCAGATGTGCCTATTTGACAACTGTGGGATGAAATTGACAGGGTGGGGGGGGTACAGTGTAGACATACATTTATGCATAAATGACATGCTGTGCTGCTTTTATGGGAAGTCTCCCGTGAGTGAGTATCTCTCTCCTGTATTTTCTCTCCTCCATCCCGCTCTTTCCTCCCCTCTGTCTGTCGCTTGTATCTCTGTATCTCGTTCCTAGTCTCTCTCTGAATCTCTCCATGGCTAATCTCTCCATGGCTCTCTCCCCTCCTTGCTCTGGGAGGAGCTGGGAGTTACCATCAGCTGATCCCTGACCCCCACCCTGACCCTCAGACCTGAGACCTGGGTCAGTCTCTCTCCTCTGGACCCTCCTGCCCACACATCAAGAATCCCTGATGGAACATTTTTCATAGGCCAGGGGTATAAGAGAAAACCATGGCATGGGGCTCTCAGACCCACCCAGACAGCTCCGTGGGACATCCACGGTCTAAAGGTGGCAGAACTCAGACCCAGGGAGCGAAAGGGCTGGTTTGGGGAGGCAAGGAGCGACATCTCCTGGGTGCCAGGGTAGGGAGGTTTCCTGATGCTTCCCTGGTGCTCTCCCCCTCTCACCTCCCCCCAGTACGATGAGCTGCCCCACTACCCAGGCATCGTGGACAGCACTGCAGCCCTGGCTGGCTTCTCAGAGGCAGTGCCCTCGGCACCGACAGCCCCGGGGCCCTATGGCCCCCACCGGCCTCCCCAACCCCAGCCCCTGGGCTTGGACAGTGATGGCCTGAGGAGGGAGAAGGATGAGATCTACGGGTGAGTGGGGACAGGACTGAAGGCTCTGTGGGGTCTTGGGATGCGGGCCCCTTTCTTTGAGTCTCAGACTCTCGTGCTCTGTCTTGGTCTTTCCATCTCTTCCCCGGGTCTTCTGTCCCCCCCCACCCAGGTGCTTCCATCTTCCACTCGTCCCCTGCTCTCCCCTCATGAACTTTCTGTCCTGCCTCCCCCAGACACCCGCTCTTCCCGCTGCTGGCCCTGGTCTTTGAGAAATGTGAATTGGCCACGTGCTCGCCCCGGGATGGGGCCGGGACTGGGCTGGGCACACCTCCAGGTGGTGACGTATGCTCCTCTGATTCCTTCAACGAGGACATTGCTGCCTTTGCCAAGCAGGTGGGCATCCCCATCTGCTGTGCGCCAGGAGAACCAGCGAGGAGGGGTGGGCAGGAGACAGGACGCACCCTCCCTGGTCTCTCTCTTCCTCCCAGGTCCGCTCTGAGAGGCCCCTCTTCTCCTCCAACCCGGAGCTGGACAATCTGGTGAGATCTCTGCCCTCCTCCCAATGCTCTTTCCTCCGCAGGGGTCTCCTGTCCCACCCTCCATAGCCCTGGGGTTGGTTATGGGAGCAGACAGGAGGTCACCAGACCCACTTTCTCAAACAATTGTAATTATTGCCATTTTACAATGAGTATAGCCTAGAGTTTGAGAACTGGGACTGATGGCCTGAGTTCAAATTGGAGCTCTGCCACTCACTAGTTCTGTGAACCAGGACAAGGAGCTGAATCTCCCTGTGCCTCGGTTTCCTCATCTGTAGCTAGTAGCTATTCCTATCTCATAGGGCTGTTGTGAGAATATGAGCTAACAAGAGTTGAGCACTTAGAACAGTGCCTGGCACAGAACAGAGACCAAATAGGCATTAGCTCTTCTATCAGCCAGGACAACAGAGCCCATGCCGAGATGAGTGCAGGGACTCAGCTGCCAAGGGCAAAGGCGAGAAGAGAGGGAGAGAGGAGGAGAAATACCCTGGCTTCTCCCTTTTTTTTTGCTTTCCAGCTCCGGCCAGGGCTTCCTATGGGGTGACCCCTTTGGCAAAGGGGTCTGGGAAATGTAGTTTACAGTCAGAGGGTGGGAAATGGAGCAAGGGGCAAACAGGCAAAAGATGGGGTATTTTTATTACAGCAGACATTCATTCACTTCTCTTGCGATGGATCCTTTCCCGACTCGTCCACCTCTTGCTTCTCTTTCTCTGTCTCTGACTCTCCGGCATTTCATCTTTCCTTAATTCTGGGTCTCTGCCTGTCGCTCTCTGCCTGTCCTCTGTCTTTGTCATTCTATCTCACTCTTTCTGTTCTTCTCTCTCTCCTTTTCTCCCCTTTCTCCTCCCTCCTCCTCCTTCTTTTCCTCCTCCTCCTCTGGTCCTTCTCCCTCTTTCTCTCTCTCTTCCCCTCCCCTCCTTCCATCCCTCCCTCTCTCCCCTGCTCTGTCTCTTCCTGTCTCCGTTTTCAGATGATACAGGCCATCCAGGTGCTCCGTTTCCACCTGCTGGAGCTGGAGAAGGTGAGTGCTTCTCACTTCCCCTCACACCCTCACTTCCCCCCATCCCTCCCCTTCTCACCCCTTCCACCCCTCCTCAGGCCCTCTGCCCACTGGAGTTGGAGCAGAATGCTGCCCCAGCCCTGTACACCCCAGCCCTGGCTCCCGGGTGGCCCCCCCAGTACCCCGGTGCCCCCTCAGGTCCACGACCTGTGCGACAACTTCTGTCACCGCTACATCACCTGCCTCAAGGGAAAGATGCCCATCGACCTGGTCATCGAGGATCGGGATGGCGGCTGCAGGGAGGACCTCGAGGACTACCCGGCCTCCTGCCCCAGCCTCCCGGATCAGGTGGGCCGGGGATGGGGCACCAGGCATCACCCCGCAACCATAGCCGTGAGCGGACACAGCCAGGCCACAGCGTGAGGGCGCCCCCACCCCCCAGCCTCAGCCAGCTATGCCTGACCACTGGGCATGCGCCCACGACGCAAGAGCGGCTGCGCAGACCGGGATACACCCTGATGGCAGCGCATGCGCACAAATGCGCATGCGCACACACGCATACACGTAGACTCAGTTGTACCCACACAGCCTCAGACACAGCCTCAGACACAGCCACGCAAACTCAGTCCCCGCCGTTCTCACTCGCGGCTAGATGAGCACATATGCCACCTACTCAAACACACGCGTCCCAGCCGCAGAGCAGCGTCATACGCTGCACACCCCGAGCGAGACCCGCACTTCTAGAGCAACAGCCATTACGACAGACGGAGCCAAACGGTCCCAGATCCTGCCACCCAGACTCGGACACCGCCGCACTTAGACCCAGCGCGGCGCGAGTGCAGGGCCTGCGCACACGCAGACACGTGCCACCTTCACCACATGACAGCCGGACCGCAGCAGGTACCCACACTCCGTGCTGCGCCGGGTGCCTATGGACAGTCACGTAAGAGCAGCGCAGAGCCCGACCCGGACCACCCCCGCAAGGGGGTCACACCTGCCCCCAGATACAGGCTCATGGCCGTGCCCCGGCACAGACTCGGGCAGGCTGCCCACAGCAGTCACAGACGGGCCTCGAGGACCCTCTGCCACACGACCCACGGTCTGCACATGCGCAGCGAGAACCCCACTCAGAGGCCTGGTGGTATTTCGCGTTTTCGCGGCGTCGCCAATACACACCCGTGGCAGTCATGCGGCCCGGTGTAGTCACGAAGCCACGCGTGCAGTAACCACACACACCGTCTCACAGAGAAGACAACCCATCTCTTGAACAACAGACGCAAACTTAGGACACCGTGGCCTCGTGATCTCAGGAAGGTACACGAGGTCATCTCAGAGAGGGACGCAGGAGTGAGCGCACTGACCCGGGCCACACCACAGTCTCAAGGCAGCTTCAGGCACACCGCTGTGGACACGCACCCATGGCGTCCCATCAGACCCAGTGCTAGAAGAGCCCCAGGAGCCTCTGCAGCCAAGATCAAAAGCCTTCGGATTGATGATCCCACAGTTTGCACACCCGTCCACCGTGCACTCAAATACACAGTTCCACACAGACATGCCACACCCGGGGTAACCTTCTCCGAGCTGTGACATCTCCAGCCTGGCCCCCCCAGGATACAGATGAGACACCCGTGGGGGGCCATGGCAGGCTGCGGGGGGGGGGGGGGGGGGGGATAGGAGTTGGGGGGCTGCTTACAAAGCAACCGGCAGGGTCCAGGGCAATCAGGACAGGTGGGGTACCCTGGGATTCAACAAGAGCTGTAACCCACCCAGTCTGCGTCCCAGCAATCGAGCTGAACCTTAAACTGAATGACAAAGAGGGTTTGACACAGTGCGTGCGGGTAGGTCAGGCGCCAGGACACAGAGCGGGGCGAGGGCTGAGCTAATGCATTGTCTAGTTCTTCAAAGTGTGTCAGAGTCTAGATAAAGCACAGCCTGAATCCTCCCCCTCCATCTGCAATTCAGAGACACCTCCCCACCCCATCTCTGAAAAACAGAAGTTGTTTTTTATCCCCCCTAAGTTTAGTGCAAACTCATTTGGCAGCGAAGTCTGACCTGAACTAATGAGAGGCTATTTATAGACTTTATTTATTCCACTTAGTTAAATATTCATCCATTTTGCTGCAGAAATGTTAATGAGTCTGATGAGGAGGTTAAGCCCCAGACCCTGCTGGGGGTATCATGAAATACACAGTGTGTGGGCAGATTTAGTGTCTACAAAGGGGAACCGTTCTAGGGGCACCCGGCTGGCTCAGGCAATAGAGCTGCGACTCTGGATCTTGGGGTCTTGAGGTTACTTTTAAAAATAATTTTTTAAAAATTAAAATGTGGAAAGTTCTGAATTCTGAAACACTGCTGGCCCTCTAGGATTTAAACTAAGCTGCTGTGGATCTATGTAAGCTCATGTTTATGGGGCGACTGCTGTGTGTCTCTACGCGAATGAACTCACCGAGTCCTTTCCACGCTCTGTGAGGTGGGGACCGTTGTTGCCTTCTATTTTCCAGTTAAGGAAACAGAGGCACAGAGAAGTGAAGCAACTCGCCCAAGGCCACACAGCCAGGAAAGAGGCAGGGACAGGATATACATTCAGGTGTCCCAGCTCCAGAGCCCATGGTCTCAGTCACTGTGCTATAGGGCACCCAAGCCTTGGCACTGACCTTTAGCTATTGTTTTCCAGAATAATACATGGATTAGAGACCATGAGGACAGCGGGTCTGTACATTTGGGGACCCCGGGTCCATCCAGTGGGGGCCTAGCCTCCCAGAGTGGGGACAACTCCAGTGACCAAGGTAAGAAGCCTGGGAGGTGGAGGGGAAATGTGGGAGTCGGCCTGAGGATTTAAGTTAGACAGCAAGTAGGACTTCCAGAAGTGCAAGGACAATAGGGGTGTGGAGTGGTCTCTCGGGTGAGGGTTCTGGGTCCCTCTGATCTCCCTGCTCACTGCCCAGAAACACAGCTTGCCTGTCCTCCCTCAGGAGATGGACTAGACACAAGTGTGGCCTCTCCCAGTTCCGGGGGAGAGGACGAGGAGCTGGACCAGGAGCGGCGGCGGAATAAGAAGAGGGGGATCTTTCCCAAGGTGGCTACTAACATCATGAGAGCCTGGCTGTTCCAGCACCTCTCGGTGAGAGCCCTGGGGCCCGGGTGCAGGGTGGGCATAGAGAGAGAAGGAGAAGGACGGCCGCACAGAGACTGAGGCCCCAAGAGAGACCCAGAGATGGGAGACTGAGACTCGGGGGAGATACAGAGGGCAAATCTCAAGGGGAGGGGCCTGACTCGAGCAAGCATCCTTGAGCGCTGGCTGCCTGCCAGGTGCCACTAGGGCTCAGTCCTGCCCCCAACCCACCGGCCATGGCCATTCACATCCCCCCCACCAATCACCAAACAGAGCCTATGAGGATGGGGCTGGGAGGTTCCATTCTGCAAGTGAGGAGCCCAGAGGTCTCCTAGCCAGACGTGGGTTCAGATACGGGCAGTTTGGCCTTCTCCAGTGCAACATGCTGCCTTGTGGAGGGAGCCGGGAAAATACAGGAAGAGAGTCAGGGAGAGACTAAGTCCCAGAGGGACTGAGACCGGGACAGCAAGAGACATGCACTGAGAGACATGCACTGGGACCCTGATAGAGGCTCAGACAGGGCCCGTGCTGGGCTTTGCCTCCCTTCTGGTGTTGGAGCCCCCACCCTGAGCTTTGGTCTCCCTAATGAGAGCTGGCCAATTAGCCTCTAATTGCTAGAAGAGGCGGGGGTGCCCGCAAGCATAATTGCCCGAAGCTTGGCTCCGCTTCCCTCCACTGGCCCCTGGGGAAGCCTGGAGCCGCTTAGACAAGCTGAGTCTCTGGGTCCTGCCCCAGCCTGGGCTCACCATCCCCACGGGGCCAGGCCCTGGAGGTCAGATGGCAGCTGGGCAGGCCGGGTGACTCTCTGCTGGTGGTCACAGCACCCATACCCCTCGGAGGAGCAGAAGAAGCAGCTGGCGCAGGACACAGGGCTCACGATCCTGCAAGTCAACAACTGGTGAGTGACCCAGGAGGCTCTTGTGAGTCCCTGGGCCAGCCTGGGTGGGAGGCCGGGCGCTGTCCACGGTGCTGAAGGAGGCCCCGAAGCCCCCGGGAGCCTCTCCTCTCCCCTCCTCTATCCCGTCCTCTTTCCAGCTCTGTCTCCGTGTGTTCATTTCGGCCTCTCTCCTACTCCCTCCTTACACCCTCCTCGGTTTCCACAACCCCCTTCCAGGTTCATCAACGCCCGGAGACGCATCGTGCAACCAATGATCGATCAATCCAACCGCACAGGTACAGGGAGAAAACGGGGAGAGAGGGCCTAATGTTCCCCGGGGAGTATCAAAGCTGGGACCCGCATATCCCGGGGCTCAGCCTGCACCCCTCAACCTCCTTCCCAGGGCAGAGTGCAGCCTTCAGCCCAGAGGGCCAGCCCATGGGGGGCTACACGGAAGCTCAGCCACACATGACTGTCAGGCCTCCAGGTAAGTCCCCGCCCCTTAACTAACCCTGCCCCCAGCACACCAGGCCCCTCCTCTCAATGAAGATGCCCCACCTTCTGGGATTCAGTTCATGAATAATGCAGTACTTCATTTGCATAACAGTGGAGCTGGAGGGACCAACGCAGATTTCCTGGAGCCCACTTCTTAGCTGAGCTTGTTTCTTCCAGGCTCCGCCCATCCACTGGAAGGTTCTACTTAAAGGACTAGTACCTTTTTAAAAAAGATTTTATTTATTTATTTTATTTGAGAGAGAGAGAGCGCGCGCAAACGCATACATGTGTACACACACACACACACACACACAAACGCTCGCACATAGGGTGGGGGTGGGGTAGGCATGGAGCACCAGAGGAAGAGGGACAGATGGACCCTGCGAGGAGCACAGAGCCCACCGTGGGGCTCGATCTCACAACCCTGAGATCAGGACCTGAGCTGAAACCAAGAATCAGAGGCTCAGCAGACTGAGCCACCCAGGCGTCCCAGGTCTAGTACTTTCTTAAATGATGACTCAGTCTGTCTTGATAGAGGGATCCCCTGGGGAGGGAGACGGTGGGAGGGATTTGGGGCATATGGGAAAGTCAGGGGAAGACTCACAGCCCTCCTCTTTTCTCTTCCAGGTTCGATGGGAATGAGTTTGAACTTAGAAGGAGAGTGGCATTATCTATAGATTCAGGACAAGTGTGAGTGTCCGATGTCTCGGGGTTCTGGGTTGGGGGTTGTGTAGATCTCAAAGCTCGGTAAGGCCTCCAGATTCCAATACTGCGCCCACCTGGAGGGGGTCTACCTGGGTCTGCAGGGCTCAGTGGGAAGATGGTTTATCCACCCACCCGCTCATTCATTCGTCTGTACGTGTGTCCATCCATCAGTCATCCACCTACCCACTCTCCATGTAAACACACGTCCACTCAGTCCGTAGTCATCTGTCCGCCCACCCACCAGGTCAGCCATCCACCTCCGCACCGACCCAGCCGCCCACCTGTGAGCCGCCCATGCCTCCGTCCACCACTGGTCCTCCAACCAGCAAATACAACAACCCAGTCTTCCACCCCCGTCCACACTGACCTGCCCCCTCCAAAGCTTCACCCGCCCACCTGCCCACCCAGTCATCCGCACACCCATCCGTTCACACACCTCCAGCAGACATGAAACCCTCTTCCGGATCCTGACCAGTCTCAGACAGGGTCCTGCTCTTGAGAAAATTTGAGCTTTGGAGGAAGTGAACATCAGAAAGGAATGACGGTCCAGAGCAACAGGTGGAACAATATAGAGCATGCTCGGAGGAGGGAGACGTCACCTGTCCCTGAGATAGCAGGAAAGACTTCAGAGAGGAAGTAACTTCTGGGTAGGGCTTTGAAGGATGAATAGGAGTCCACTGGGGAGAAGAGGGAGGGGCAAGGGAGTTGGGTACATTCTTTCACTCTCCCAGGTCTTAAGACTTCAGAGCATCTTCCCACTTAGTCTTCATAAAAACCCTCCAAGAGGGAGAAATTATTATTTTTGTGTTACAGATGAGAAAAATTGATGCTCAGAAAGAAAACTTCACTTGTACAGGTTCACTGAGCTCAGAAAAGTAGAGGGAATAGTGTGTGCAAAGGCCCAGGGTTCAGGGGCTGCCTGCAATTTCTAGAACACGAATCAGACCTTGACTGACTCCAAGTTAAAACTCTTCTGTGGCTCCCGAGTGCCCTCTGGTGAAGTCCAGAATCTTCAGTTCAGCACCTCTACACTCCCTCATTTAATGCACATTCCCTGAGTACTTGTGTGCCTGGCCCTGGGCTGGGTAGTGCTGGGGACATAGCAGTGACCACGACAGCCCAGCCCTGCCCTCACCGGGCTCATTGTCCATTGGGGGAGACACACCAGTCTTCAGACAGTGATGCCCAAAGTGGACAGGGCTGGTATGAGGGAACCCAGGAACTGGAGGAGCCCAGAGGGAGTATCAGACCCAGGCTGGGAGGCTTCAGAGAAGACTTCCTGGAAGAGGGGACTTGGGAGCTGAGACCAGGGGAACTGAAGGTGTGAGGCAGGAAAGGAGGGAATAGCATATGCAAAGGCCCAGTGCACTTAGCAAACTCAAGGCTATGAGACAGCCCTGTGCCCCCATCACCACTGCCTCCAGACCGATGAGGGGGAAGGAGGACTGGCCTGGGCTGGCACCAGCAGGCTGGCTGGCGAGTAGTGAACTTGGGGCCAACAGAAAGGCTGGGTGATGGGAGTGGAGACCTAAGAGAGCTTAGGCGTGGAGCCTGGGAAGGAGAGGTGGACATTTGTCCAGGGCCTGGCAGGTCGGTAGGGGTCTCAGCTCTGCCCCGACCAACCAAGGGTGGGTGTGGCCTGGTCTGAGTGTCACAGGACCTCAAAAGAGGTGGAGGGGGTTCCCAGTCTCTCTTCCTGTCTTCTTTTCTCTTTCTCGGTCTTAGGGGTCTTGTCTCTTTTTTCATCTCTCTCTCTGTTGCCTCTGTTTCTATTCCTCGTCCGTCCCTCCCTCCCTCCCTCTGCACTCCTCTCACTGTGGGGCTGATGTGGGACCAAATGCCTCCCCACTTCCTGACTTGGCCTCTCATCCCCTCTCCACAGACCCCAGCCTCCGGACTGTGACCACTAAGCTCACACCTGGTTCCGGTCCCCGCCTGGCCCCCTGACTTCAGGACCCCACCTCCTAAGGTCCCCAACGCAATGCCTACCTCCCTGGGGCCCCACCGGGGCATGGGGGCCTGAGCGCCCACTCGAGGGTCTCTCA
The DNA here is from genome assembly GCF_002288905.1 of Enhydra lutris kenyoni. Taxonomy (NCBI): domain Eukaryota; kingdom Metazoa; phylum Chordata; class Mammalia; order Carnivora; family Mustelidae; genus Enhydra; species Enhydra lutris. Next base: position 4,104,594 of record NW_019154161.1, read on the forward strand.
AGGACAAAGACAAGGCCCCTAGGCCCTGCGCCCCACTTCTGCCATCACCTCTGCCTGGAGCCCAAGCTGAGATCCCAGGCCCAGGTCTTCAGAAGATGGTGGCTGGGGGGTCCCCCGCCTCCAGGCTAGAGAAGGGACTGGCAGTGGGCTGCGGAGGTCAGGGAAGGAGGATCAGCCGGATCCGACGTTTGGAAGAGGTCCCCTCGTCCTGCCGGCCTCCTCCCCGCCCCTTCTCTCCCCTACCTCCCTTCACTGACGTCTTCTACTTTTTTTTTAATGATAAAATCTTTAAAAACCAAAAAGCTGCCAGTCTGGGTTCTTGTGTCTCTTTCGAGATTCAAATTCTCATCAATCTGAAGCTCATGAACCACCAATTATAATAATTGATACTCTTTGCTTTAAAAGATTTTATTTGTTAGAGTGAGAAAACAAACAGGGGGAGGGGCAGAGGGAGAGGCAGGCTCCCCGCTGAGCCGGGAGCCGATGTGGGGCTCGATCCCAGAACCCCGAGATCATGACCTGAGTCGAAGGCAGACACTTCACTGACTGAGCCACCCAGGTGTCCTAATAATTCATACTCTTTTTTTTTTTAAAGATTTTATTTATTTATTTGACAGAGATCACAAGCAGGCAGAGAGGCAGGCAGGGAGAGAGAGGAGGAAGCAGGCTCCCTGCTGAGCAGAGAGCCCGATGTGGGGCTCGATCCCAGGACCCTGGGATCATGACCTGAGCCGAAGGCAGAGGCTTTAACCCACTGAGCCACCCAGGCGCCTCAATAATTGATACTCTTTATCCCCACTCTCCCCAGGCACTCTGTATCAATTAGCTATTGCTGTGTAACAGACCATCCCGAAGCTTTGTGGTTCACAAGGCCAACTCTTTTTTAGCTCGTTATGCTATGGGTTGGCATAACTAGGCTCTGCTGTGCAGTTCATGTGACTTCAACAGGGCTCTGCTGTGTATCTGTGGCCAGAGATGGGTCAGCAAGAGGGCTCTGCTGGCTGGCAGCAGGGGCAACAGGAGGTTGTCCCGTTCATTCACACACAGGCTCAGCTGGCCCTCAAGAAGGAACAGAAGGGCCCAAGACCTCCTGAGGCCCCAGCTCAGGTCTGACTCCTGGTTCTCTCAGCTGCATCCTCTTGGCCACAAATCTCAAGGCCAGCCAGATTCAAGGGAGGAGACAGAGACTCCACCCCTTACAGGGCGGGGATGGGGGCCTGCAAACTCACAGCACAAGAGTTGGGGACACGGGGAGGGATGAAGAAAAATGGCCCCTTTTGCATCAGTCTCCCACACTGTGGCTCCAAGATGACTTTTTTCGTCTGTCCCATGGGACACAAATGCAGTTACCCCAGGGTGTCCTTGGAAACACTCATGCGTGGCCAACAGACCACCAGGCTGCACAGCAGGGAGGTCGTGAACCCAGACTCTAGCCCCAACCTGCCTGGGTTCAAATCCCCATTTGCCCCATGATATTCACTCTCAGGACTGAACAGAACTGAGCTTGGAAGGGTGAGACCCCCAGAGCCAACCTCCAAACACCACTCACTCACATACTCCTCTTTTTTTTCAAAATTTTATTATATAGAGAGAGCATGCGTGTGAGGGAGAGTTAGGGGCGGGGCAGAGGGAGAGGGACAAGCAGACTCCAGTGGCCAGACTGCGAGACTGCATGGGGTTTCTGACCTGAGCTAAATCAGGAGTTCGGGGCTCCACCTACAGGGCCACCCAGGAGCCCCTCATATAGGCACCTCATAATACAGCGGCCTCTGGAACCTCCTAATGCAAACACGGAAACTGAGGCCCTGTGAGGCCTGTGATCCACAGATGCCCTCACCCTCCGCAACAAGGTGCACGTGGCTCAGATCTCACTCATGGGTCAGCCGCCAACTCCAGGAGCTGCCAATTCTGCTGTTTTGTTCCCGAGTTGCCGTGGAGCTCAGTGCAAACTGTAAGTTGCTTGGGTTTGGACCCTTGTCTGTGGCAAATAGCTCAGTCCCCCTTCCGCGCCTCTGTCCTAGGCGCTCCCTTTGCCCTGGATCACCTTCCCCTGCTCAGAGTCCCCTCGGCAAAGATTCAGAAGCAGCCAAACCCAGGCACCCCGCTTCCGACTACCTGCCGCTCCTTCCTCGTCCCAACCCTTTTCCTCCTCACGTCCCCTCACTGGAATTCTCTCCGTCACTAATTTGCCTGTTTCGTTATTGGCTTGAACCTCAGCCCTGGCAGCCCCAGTCGTGCCACAAGTGCCCAGGGGACAAGAGACGGAGGGCAGAGGAAGCGAGGCAGCTGAGCCTCATTCACTCGGGCCCCGGCCCGGGGTGTCTCTGAGGTCCGCAGTCCGCGCTCTGGGCACGTCTGTGAGCAAGGCCAAGACCCCTGTCCTCAGGAGCTCGCGTCCTAGTGTGGGGGGCCCCCACAAAGGGCCGAGCAAATGAGCACTTGGTTTAGACTGTGAGGTGACAGGAGGTCATAAGTAGAGCAGAGTCGGGGTGGAAGTTAGCTGCTGCGCGCTGGGGGCCAGGCTCCGAGGGGCTCCACACCGACCCACCTGGTTCACCCTTAGGACTAGGGAAGTGGCTGTCCCCATTTCCCGGATGAGGAGACTGAGGCCCAGAGTGGTGAACTTGCGCCGGCCCAGGGTCACACAGCTGGAGAGTGTGGGTCTCCATTCAGACCGGCGTCCTGAAGCCTGTGGGCTAACCACTCCGTCCATGCGGCCTCTAATTAAAAAAAAAAAAAAAAAAAAATAGAATTCTAAGAGTCTGTTATTTTGAAAGGACCTAGCATGACCTATTCTCTGTGTTAGATATGATTTTGGTGACTCCGAATCGTGTTTATCTCCCGCCAGCTCCTTGGGACTGAAGTCGGTTGGACGGGGGCTAGAAAGCAGGAAGGACGTCCCGGCCCCACTTTGAGGGCAGGTGGGCGGGGGCGGGCAGGGAGGGGGCGGGGCCGGGCGGAGGCCTGAGGTCGGCCTCCGGGGAAGCGGGCGCTGCCTGTAGGGGTGGGGGCGGAGGAATGGGGGAACCCGGGACTCGGGCGAGTGGGGGAGGGGGCAGTTCCCCTTCCCCTTCCCCACCTGCTCGGCGACTGGAAATGCCTCTCGCTGAATCCTCTCTAATTAAACCAAATGGATGTGCCACCGGGGAGGAGAGAAATTGGGCGGGAGGTTAATTGTAACTAAAAATACCTCCCCCGTTTCCTAGGGTGAGGAACCCCGGCCCGGGGAGGTGGGGAACCCACCGGATCTCCGGGGCGCCCGCGGGGGGCGGGGGGGTTTGCGAGTGGCGGGGCCCGGCTGGCTCGGGCCTGTGCGGCTGGGGGTGGGCGTCGGCGGCTGAGCCTGTCCCTGCGCGGCGCGCGTGTGTCCCCCACCAATGCCCGGGTCCCGGGTTGCGTCTGTCACGCCGTGCCTCGGTCCAGCTCCTGTGTTTGCGATTACGAGACTCGGGGCGTCACTACCTGAGTCTGGGGGGGGGGCGGGATTGTGTGGCTAAGCGGGTCTCCTTCATAACTGGGGGCCTCCTTGAATGAGTTCACGTCGGTGTCTCTGCGTGTAGCTTTGTAGGGTCCTGGGAGCTCTGTTTGCAGGACAGCGAGACAGCGCGGCTCCGGGTCATTCCAGCTTCGGTGCCGGTGAATGTGGGGCAGGCAATGAGCCTGGGCTCCCTCCAGAGGGCGCTGAGGAGCCGTGGAAGGCGGTTTGTCTGCAACCGCTTCCTGGAGGTGTAATTGACTAACCTTAAAACCGTCCCATTTAAAGCGTGCGGTTGGATGGCTCTCGTCTAGTGACAGAGCTGTGCAGCCGTCACCATAATCAACTGCACGACATTTTCATTACCCCTAAGAAACCTTCTACCCTTCAACAGCTGCTCCCCCGCCACCCCAACTCCCAAACCGGGGCAGCTACTAATCCACTTTTCTGGCTCTGTGGATTTGCCCATTCTGGGCATTTCATAGAAATGAAATCTACAGGGTCTTTTCTTTTTTTAAAGATTTATTTACTTTAGGGAGGGGGAGGGGCAGCGGGAGAGAGAGTCTCAAGCTGACTCCACACTGAGTGCCATCCCCATGTAGATCCATCCCAAAACTCTGAGATCAGAGCCTGAACAAAACGCCACCCCCCCCCCCCACACACACACACACTGTGTGGTCTTTTGTGTCTGGCTTCTTTCACTCAGCATAGAGCTTTCAAGGTTCCTTCATGTTGTTGCGTGTCTCGGTGCTTCGTTCCTTTTTATGGCAGGAAGTTATTCCATTGTCTTGGAAGGATTTTGAGCAGAAAAAGGACAGAGTCGGGTTTGTGCTCTGCGTGAAGCTGCCGTGCAGAGGGTAGAGTGGGGGGGCGGGGAGGCGGTGATATGAGTCGGGTTGTGTCCCCCAAAAAGATACACTCAAGTCCTAATTCCAGGACCTATGATGTGACCTTACCTTATTTGGAGATGGGATCTTGACAGACGACCCAGGTAAAATGAGGTCATAGGGTGGAAGAAATTGAAAAACCAGGTATTGACTTGGGGGAAATATTCACTACACGCATGACATGTATATTCTATAAAGGACTATATATATTATATAAATACATAAACCATGTATTTTTTTAAAAATTTTATTATTTTATTTATTTATTTATTATTTTATTACTAAGTAAACTCTACACCCAAGCTGGGGTTCAAACTCCCAACCCCAAGATCAAGACTCTACCTACTGAGCCATCAGGCTCCCTGTAAACTATATACATAATAAAAAGAACTCCTTCATATCATTAAGATAATTCCTTCATGAGAGTCAAAATATTGGATATAAATGACAAAAAGTAGGGGCGCCCAGGTGGCTCAGTGGGTTAAAGCCACTGTCTTTGGCTCCGGCATGATCCCAGGGTTCTGGGATCGAGCCCCACATCGGGCTCTCTGCTCTGCAGGAAGCCTGCTTCCTCCTCTCTCTCTCTCTGCCTGCCTCTCTCCCTACTCCTGATCTCTGTCAAATAAATAAAATCTTTAAAATAAAATAAATGACCAAAAGTAGATAAACAAATGGCCAATAAGCCCATGAAAAGATACTTGACACCAAGAGCCATTGTGGAAAATGCAAGTACAATGCAGTAAATACACAATAAATGTCATCTGCGTAGCTAATGGGAGGTCTCCCGCATGGCTAGTAGGAGCACACACTGGTACAACGACTTTGGAGGACAACTGCAAAAAATCTACCATCACTGAACCCGTATGTGTCCCGTGACCCTGCGACGCCACTCCTGGGTGCGAACTCTGCAGTAGGGCACAGATGGGCTCACCCAAAGCCACACGGACTGTGTGTTCGCAGCGGCATTAACCCGGCCAGCCGCCCATCAACAAAAGAACAGATTAAACGAAGTGTGATGAATTCCCACGACAGAATGAGTAAACCACACAGCTCCATGCACCAGGATGTTAGCCAAAGAAGCCAGAGACGAGAGAGAACATTCTTACGAGGTTCTAGAAGGGGCAGGGCTAGGCGACCGTGTGCGGGCTCAGGGTGCTGGTGGCCCGCAGGGGCCTGGGCTGGCCGTGGTTGGTTTGTCTGGATGCTGGTGGCCTGGGCGTGTTTCGTGTTCTGTGGAAATTCACAAAGCCATTCCCTTACCATCTGTGCCCTTTTCTGTGTGTTACGCTTCAAGAGAAAGTTTTAAAAGGTTGTTGAGCGATGTGTACACACTTTCCATCTTGAAAGCTGCTGTGAAATTCAAGTACGAAGTCCCCTCGGGGCGAATGGAGGTGCCGCTCTCCCCAAGCCCTTGCCCCAGGGGAGCCTTATCAATCTTTTTAACTTGGGCCAGTCTGATGGGTGAAAAATGAGGTGTCCGGGAGCCTTATTTCCTGCTGTTGTGAGACTGGCCAGGCTACAGCCCCACCTGGAGTTTCTGTGCACATTTTGGAGAGGACGTAGTGCCCTGGGTGACCGGCAGGTAATAAGAACTTCTCAATTTGGACAAATGCCCTGGAGGCCGTATCTGGGTGTTGAGTTTTCTCCCTTCCTTGGGCAGGGTCCTTCAGACTCACCCCCCTAGAGTGGTTTTAGAGGGTCAGAGCCCAGGGGCTGCTTGGATCTTTTCGGCAGATGCTGGATAGCTTCCATTTTAGCACCTCCCTACCCGTGCGCATGCGCGCACACAAATAAAAACTGTTTCTTGCCAGTGGGACATTCATTTATGTTTTAACATGAAAAAGAGGACTTGTCAGGAACAGTCCTGACAAGCCGTAATGTTCTAAGGAGACATGGCTGAGCGGTGGGTGGGAGCAGCTCTGAGTTATTTTCTCCCATAAACCAGTTATTTCCCTATTCTTTTAAAAAGATTTTATTTACTTATTTGACAGAGATCACAAGTAGGCAGAGAGGCAGGCAGAGAGGGGAGGAAGCAGGCTCCCCGCTGAGCAGAGAGCCCGATGCAGGGCTCGATCATGACCTGAGCTGAAGGCAGAGGCTTTAACCCACTGAGCCACCCAGGCATCCCCTTATTTCTCTATTTTTAATGCCTTGGATCAGGGAAGGCATTTTCAGGGATCATAACGGGAGAGAGCTTTGACCACCAAAAAAAATTTCAAAATGTTGAGTAAAGCCACCAAAAACAAAGCCAAAAGAAAGCAGCAAAGTGAGAGAAATATTCCTAACATCTATGATGCTTAAGATCCAGAATATATAAAGAGCTACCAGAGACCAATAACAAAATGACAAAGAGTCTAGGATTTGAGCCAACAGAAGAGGAAATACAAATGGTACAGAACATGCAGTGATACTTGGGCTTGCTGGCAATTAGGGGAAATAAATATAATATTAAGTCACTACAGCCTGTACAGAAGGACAGGTAGGAAGGAGAATCCATCAAATGACCTATTTAAATGTACCTTCCCTTGGACCAGTGATTGTACCCCCAGGGATTTAGCCTATACACGCATATCAGGAAATGACCCACGTGCAAGGATATTCATGCCAGCTTTGTTGGTGGGAGCAAAAGATTGGAAACAGCTTAAATGTCTCTCTGTACGGGCCTAGCTAAGAAAACGTCCGGCCCATCCATGTGATGACCCAGCTCTGTATCGGTATACAAGATCTCCCAGCACCGTGCCCGGCACACAGCAGGCACCATCGAGGGTTTGCTACTATATCGAAACGCATGCAATTCCGCTTGTAAGTTGGACAGAAACGCGGATGGTTAAAAAGGAGGGGAAATTGGCCATCATGTGCCAAAGATCCCGCGGAAATGCTTCGTGGGTGGGTGTGTGTGAGTGTAACATGTTCCTTTTTTGCTCCACGGTGGCAGGTTGGTTTGGGGCATACAATGTAGTGTGCTCGTCGCGACAAGTGCGCTCCGTCAGAGCGTGTGATGGAATATTACTCAGCCTTATAAAAAGGAGTGAAATGGTGTCCTTTGCAAGGACGTATTTGGAGCTAGAGGGTATAATGCTTAGCGAGATGAGCCAGTCAGAGAAAAGACGGATACCATAGGATCTCACTCACGGGTGGAATCAAAGAAACAAAATTAACGAGCAAAGAGCAGGGAAGAGAGAAACCGAGATCAGACTCTTCTAGAGAACGCACCGAGGGTTGCGGGGGGCGGTGGTGAAACGGAATGGGGAGGACACTCTTACCTTTTGACCCACTAATTGCTCTCTCAGGAAGGCCCTAAGGAAGCAGCTGGAAGCTGGGGGAGAGGCACCGTGTGCAGGGATGTTGGGGGGTAGAGTGCGGTGCAGAATGGAAGGAAGCAGCTCATGGCTCCGGGCGGGCCCCGCCACGGACCGAGGGGACTGAGGGGACCGAGGGGGCAGACGCGCGGGTGATAAGCGGCCTCTGTGTCTGTGCAGATGCTTTGTGCAAAGAAGTCGACAGGATCCAAGACCCCTGGTGCCCAGGGTTTCTCGGGTTGGGGGGATTCCCGGGGATTCTTTCCCCTTCTATTTCCAGTCTTCCTGAATTATCCATAATGGGCAAAGCCTTTTTAAAAGGAGGAATTCAGAAGCAGACAGAGAGCCCCTGATGCAAACAAAGGTGTCCGCTGTTGCGCTGTTTGGGACATTAACAGAGAAACAGTCCAGACGCGCAAGGGCAGGACACGGGTATTTACGAGTGGGATGTCTACACTCGGGCCATTGCTCCGCCATTCGTGAAGAGTCCGCTTTCAGACGAAAGTGCAACGAGCTGCGGAAACACTTAGGATCTGTCTCCCAGGACCGTGCAAGGGGCCAAGAGCACCGCAGGACCTTGACCAGTTTGTAGCTGTCCGGAAACGCGTGCGCGGGGGAGGACGCTGGGGGCTGTGCCCCGCAGCCAGATCACGGGGGTGGGGTGGGGGGGTTCTTCCTCCTTCTGTCATGTTCCTGCACCTCCTCGGCTTCCTCCTGTGTTGCCCATGGCAGGGGCGCCGGGTGGGCCTGCCTGACCCCCTCCCCTCTGGCGGCAGAGCCAGACTCTGGCCACGGAGCAGGTGCCAGCAGGCGGACCCCCTCCAGACACAGGAAGGCAGAAGACACCCAGGGTCACGGCTGGGGCCGGGCGTGTTTGCGCCCAGCACTCTGGGCGGCGGTGGCCTCGGGGTCCTGTCGTCCTGGGGGTCACTCCTGAGGGCCCGACCGGAGCCCACAGCTACAGCCTCCCAGGCTGCTGTCGGCCCCCCATCCCTCTATTAACCCCCTTCCTATTTAATACCCCTGCAGTGGCTTCATTTAGTCTCTGATCCCGGCCCCGACACAACCATGTGTCGCTCTCCTACTCAGGGGAACAAAATTCGAGAGCTTTCCTGGATTTCCAGATGCACATGAAGCTTCTGAGGCAGATGGTGGGGCTGTGTTCATCGGTCAGAGAAAGGGCGGAGCAGAGCGGAGAGGCTGAGGGTCTCCCCAGGGCCACGGGGCGTTGCAGTTGTCTGATGCGCTTAGGTTTTAATATTAGAATCCCGCGGGCTGGTCTTCAAATGTTAAGCCAACGCTGTTCCTAGAACAAGGTCCCCCAGGCCATGGCGCACTTGCTGTCCTTTCTGTAGACCCCCGACTGGGGCCGGCGGGAACCTTAGTGAGGGCTCCGTGCCTGTGTCCATGCGGGCCGGCAGGGGACTTTCCCGCTGCTCTGGTCCCGCGGGGACCACGCTCACGCCACAGCCCGCCCTCCCTCCTCTGCAGCGAGCTTTGGTCGCCTGCATCTTTTGCTTTTCTCTTTTACCTGAGCCGTGGAATTTGCAGCATCGAGGTTCACGGCGTCTCCCTCCGGTTCTCAGGCGTGCGGCCGTGCGGGGAAGGAGGGGCCGGTGAGACCTGCTGCGGACCCACAGCGGGAAGGGACCCGGGCACCGTGGCAGACGTGGGCCCACCCCGACCCCCTGCCCCGTTCTCGAAGCAGATCGTGCGGATGGACAACACGCAGGTCTCCCCCATCTGAGGAAGAGCAAGGCCCGTGAGGACAGACTTGCAAGGGGGGAGGGGGATCAGGGTCCTCTGCCTGGGAGCCGAAGGCCCTGCTGTCCCCATGGGCCCCGGGGCGCCTCGGATCAGCAGGCGGGACGAGAGCCAGGGCGGGGGAGGACCAACGACGAGGGGCAGCAGGAAGCTCGAAGGGCAGAGGCCGCACAAGAGACTTTATTCGCATGTTCACAGTCCCCTCCATGCCAGGCTGGCCCGACCAGAGCACTGAGCCCAGGCTGCGGTTCGGGCAGGAGTCTCGGTGCCCGGCAGGGGTGACAGGTGGGGCTCCTGGCCCCACTCACACGTGCTGCCTCCGGTGGCGCAGCACCTCTGTGGGCGTGAACAGAAAGTCCTTCTGGCAGGCCTCGCAGTGGTAGGGCCTCTGCAGGGCAGATGTCTTCTGGACGGGTTCGGGGGCGGCTTCCTCTGCCCCTACAAGACAGGTAGGCTGTCGGGGGTGGGAGTCACCCCTGTGTGTCCCCCCCCAAGTCCCAGGCACCCAGAGAGCTCAGGCCACCTCCCAGTCTCTGGGGCCTCTGGTTCTACCTCCTCAGGGAAGCCTTCCTTGATTAACACACACACACAGGCAAGTCTGTACTCTGTGTGTCTCGCTGTGTTTGTCTCTGTCACCCCTGGGACACAGAGAATAAGGAAGAGCGCATCCCGGCATGGGGACCGTGGGGTCCCACTGCCACCTCCCAGACCAGCCCGGCCGCTGTGGTGGGATCTGCCTGCTGTGGCACCCCTTGGGTGACAAAGGGGCAGGGTGGCTGAGCCAGAGACAGCAGCCGGACAGAGAAAAGAACGAGAGACACAGCAATAGACAGAACCAGAGGCAGACCAGAGTCAGCCCCACATGGAGCCCAGAGAGACACAAAAGAATGAGAAAGAGGTGATGTTCTGGGCCCTCCCGTCCCTGGTTCTCGGTCTCTGTGACAAAACCCGATGTGACACCAACCAGAGCCAGAGGGCTGTGGTCCTCAGTCCCCAGACGGGGAGCGGATGAAGGCCCAGCCTTGCAGTAAAGCCCCACAGGAGGGGCGGGTGGACACAGCTGCCCCGGCCTCCCCCACGTCCCTACCTGGGGGGCCGTCCTGCGGGGCCTCGGGGCACGTGTTCTCGTGGGCGATGCGCTCCAAGGGCGTCAGGGGCAGGTGCAGGCCGCAGTGGGGGCAGGTCCAAAAGGTGCGGAGACAGTCACTGTATAGGTCCGTGTCACTCTGGGGCAGGAAGGCTGCATCAGGACGTGGCCCCCTGCCCCACTCACCAGCCCCCTGCCTGCGACCTGTGCTAGCACCCCTCGGGGCTGGCGGGCCCCACGCCAAAACCACCTCCTGCCCTGAGTTGGGATGTGGCTTGTCGGGGGGAGGCCGGGACTCCCTCCGTTTAGGGGTGGGGTGATGGGCCGAGGTGGGGTCCATGCTTACCGCAAGGCAGTTGTAAGTGAGAAAGTCAGTGACTGCGTAGCCCCCTTTGGTGGGGTGGGGGGAGAGGGTAGAGCTGCCAAAGAGGCCCGGGAGACTGGGGGCAGCGGTGATGGTCTGGGGTCCCACATATAGGTTCTGGACTTCCAGCCCTGTGAGCCGCCGGAGACTGTAGGGAACCTGGGGAAGGAAAGAGAGACAGACTCAAGAAAACATTGTTAGGGCACCTGGATCCAGCTGTGCCTGAAATGGGACCCAGGACAGGGCCAACTGCTCAAATCAGTCACAGCACGGTCTCAGCCACTGGCTACAAGAGGCTGGTCTAGCATCCGCGCCGGTGCCCCTTTTCTGCTCCCTCTCACCTGTGGGACCACAACCCAACCCGCCATCACCCAGCACGCCAGTCCATTCCCCTTGCCCTGGCTCCCCGGGCCTGCAGCTCTGGGAAGTCACCCTGGTGCACACCCTTCTCTCTACCCCATCTGCACGCAGACCTGGGAGTGATTCCCAGCTGCCCACTTACGAGGTGGGGAACTGACCTCACACCTGCCCCGCCCAGTTCCTCCCTGTGCCCTCTGTGAACAGACCACTTCTTACAGCTTCCCTCTCTGGCCTGCACACCCTTAACCCCTCATGAAAGCACCTCACACAGCACGTGCAGTGGTGCTCGATAAATGCACACAGAACTGTGGGGGTTGGGGGAAGGGGCCCCACAGGGGCTAATGGCTTGGCCTCTGCCGCTGGGTGCCTGGGGTCAAATGCAAACCCCAAAGCATGACCAGGGAAGGAGGGGAAGACAGGCCTTCTGGCCTCTGAACGCGGGCACAGCCATGCAGGCGGCACGGACCTCAGATGCCACAAACCGCAGCAGGTCCCGGCTCAGGTCTGCCACCTCCCTGCGGTCCCCCGGAGCCACCGTGTCCTCCCCTTCGTCCCCCTCTGGCCGCCGCCTCTGGGCCTGATGGGCCAGCTGCCGGTCCAGGGTGCTTTCCCATTGGGTCCGGAGCCGCACAGAAGCTGCCAGAAGCCGGAGCGCGCTCTCACTGTCCACAAGCTGGAGCTCCAGCCAGCCATCAGCCACCACGCGCGAGCAGTCGCCGTTGGTATCTAGGGACCGGCTGAAGAGCAGGAGGGACTGGAAGGGAGGGGACGGGAGGCAGACGGTGGGGTGCGGGGCAGGACACCAGCTCCGAGAGACCCCGTCCACCCCTCATTCCCCCCGCTTGTCCGTTCACCCGCACCACCCACCACAGCCCCCTGCGTGCCAGGCCCCTTCCCGCTTTGGCGGCAAGCGAGGGTCCCCGCCCCCACGGCACGGACACTGTACTTGGACAAACAGACCAACCAAGGTCAAAGCGTAAACTGCACTACGTTCTAGGAAGTCTGGGTCCTCATCCAGTCTCGCCACAGGGCGGCAGTGACCTCGCGGAGGCCTCTGTCAAAGCCGCCTCAGACAGGGCCCCTCCCATTTGAACAGTCACTACCTATGCTTTCCCCCAGCCTCGCTCCTCCAGAGAATGGGAAGGGAGGGCGGGCCTCGGCGGGCAGGGTGGTGTGCGGAACTCAGGAGGTGGGGCAGCTAACGTTGGCAGGACTCGCCCTTCTGGGCTACAGACACATACACCAACCTATCCACAACCCACACGTGTCCTCGGCCCCCACCCTCTCCTGCCAGGACAACTACAGTCGCCTCCTCGCTGGGGTCGTGACACTGCCCTGCATCAGACCCTGTTCCAGCCCTATTCAAACCCTCCCAGGAGAGGCGGGGATGTCCCAGTCTCTCGGACCTCCTCTCTCTGACCCCAGCTCCAGCCACTTCCCCTTCACTACCTCTGGTCCAGCTGTTCTCTGGGCACAGTGGGCATGCATGTGCCTCAGGGCCTTTGCACTTGCTGTTCCAAGACACTCTTCTCCCTAAGTATCCTGGTGGCTCCTTCCTTCATTCCACTGCACCTTCTCAGCGAGGCCCACCCTGATCGCCTTCCTATTACAGCCTGCTCCCTACCCTCACCCCACCCTAACCCCTTTACCCTATTCTTTTCATTTTCCGCAAGTCCTCCTCACCCGCTAGCATGTCTGTCTTTACTGCCATCCTCCCCAGCTGCATGTGACCCCTGCACCAGCAGGGACCGGGGCTGGTCTTACTGCCTGCTGGGCTGTCGGTGCCTAGGCCAGTCCCCGGCACCCAGCAGGCGCTCAGCCAAGCGCTTACTGGATGAATACTCGAAGGCAGAGACAGCAGCCAGCTGGGCAAGGCGGCTCTTCTGCCCAGCCCGGCCTCCTGCCCCAGGGACACGGTCAGGCTGCGCGGCGGCTGGGACACACCTGCAGAGCGGGGACACGGACGCAGTTCACCAGGTAGGGCTTGTTGGTCTCCAGCAGCGAGACGAAGGCGAGGAGCTGGTGCTTGCTGCTCACCTTGTCCTTGTCATCTGCAACGGTCCGGAGGGCAGCTCAGGGCCCCCCCGCCACCCGATCTCCTGCCCACAGCAGCCGCCGCTGGTCTGACCCCCCAGGGCCATTTCCATGCGGTAGGAAATACTGCTGATTTCACCAGGCATCACAGCAGCGAAAACACCAGACCTTGTTTTACACTTCTCAGCGACAGGCCTGGGATCGGATCCCAGCAAAAAGGAGCAAAACGTGAGGTGACAGGAGACACAGGGTGGCAGGAAGCTGGGTGAGGATACCGAGGGCTCGTCCCATTCTTTCCCAGGAAGGGGTCTGGGACTTTTCAAAATGAAAAAATAAAGGAGGAAAACAATGTAACAGGAAGAGAGCGGACTGCCTAGAAATTTACAGCAGTTAAAGATATGAGGGGAAAGTTTCAAATTCTACCTTCACTGTTTAAAATTATAAACCTTAGGGGCGCCTGGGTGGCTCAGTGGGTTAAAGCCTCTGCCTTCGGCTCAGGTCATGATCCCAGGGTCCTGGGATGGAGCCCCGCATCAGGCTCTCTGCTCAGCAGGAAGCCTGCTTCCCTTCCTCTCTCTGCCTGCCTCTCTGCCTACTTGTAATCTCTGTCAAATAAAATCTTTTAAAAAAATAAAAATTACAGGGGCGCCTGGGTGGCTCAGTGGGTTAAAGCCACTGCCTTCGGCTCGGGTCATGATCCCAGGGTCCTGGGATCGAGTCCTGCATCGGGCTCTCTGCTTGGCGGGGAGCCTGCTTCCTCCGCTCTCTGCCTGCCTCTCTGCCTACTTGTGATCTCTGTCAAATGAATAAATAAAATCTTAAAAAATAAAATAAATTAATAAAATAAAAATTACAAACCTTACCTTTTGGAGTTAATGTTCACATTTTACCGCGGTTACTTTGTTTATAAACAAGGACAGAGAGCAGCTGTCCCAGAAGTCACACAGGGGGCTCCCTGGCCAGGCCCCTGCCTAGCCCAGCGCTTAGATGATGCATTCCAGGCCCCAGCGGCCAGGGGTGCCCTGGGGCAGGACCAAGCTGGGGCGCTCATAGAGCCCCTGGGACAGGTCCCCTCTACTTGCTAAAAGCTCTGGCCTGGGGTGTGGCCACAGCGCCCCACTAGTCACCATGGGGAGGGTGGGGCTCAGCATGGGAGTTAGTCCCCGAGAGGTCTGGCTCTTGGGACCCCAACACCCCGACACCAGCCGGTCCCATGTCGGCAAAGTGTGGGCGGGAGCCAGGAGGCAAGCCCAGATGGTGAGGGGCCCCCCGACATTATTGTCCCCCCGCCCCTCACTCCCCTCCCAAGGGGTTTTTCTCTCCCTGCCTAGACTCCCGGTACCTCGGCTGGCTTCGCCGCCCCTGGCCGCCTGCTCCTGCGTGTGCAGTACCTCCGGGCTGTTGGCAAAGATGCAGGTGGGGTGCAGCACGGTCCCCTGCTTGGACTGTGTGTGGAAGATCTGCAGAGGCAGACACCAAGTGACAGAGGCCCTCAGACCTACTCCTCTGCTGCCCACAACCCTTTTTCTCCACTCTCTCGGCCAGATTCCCCATCCACGTCTCCGCTCAGGAGTCACCTCCTCCAGGAAGCCTTCCCTGACACCCCCGCCCTCCACCCCGGTGCACTGGAGCCCCATGAGGGCAAGGCCAGGACTGTTCCCGTGTCCTTAGCACCGAGCACGGCCAGGAAGGCATGCCGAGGGGCGAAGCGCCCAGAGGAGGCCCACCTGGTCCGAGTCCTTGCGGCTACTGTTGAATGGGTCCGGGACGGCGAGCTGCGGGTAGAGGCCCCGGCCCAGCACCAGCTTGAGCAGCGCCATCTGGTCCCGTGTCAGGTCTTGGGCCGAGCTGGTGGCCGCCTGTAGCTGATCCAGGCTGTGCCGCAGCTGAAACTTCACATCCTGCGAGGGGAAGGTGGGGGGAAGGCAGGTTCCTGGGGGGGCCAGCCCGGTACCCGAGGGGCTGCCACTAGGACCTCAGGGAGCCACAGAGCACGGGGGTCAGGTCCTGTCCGTGCCCCCTGCCCCCCCAGCACCCACCTGGATGTCCACGCCATCACCGGCCCCCCGGTCCTCGTCGCTGGAGCCACCGTCCACGCCCTCCCGCAGCCGCAGCACCTTGCGCCGCCGCCCCCCGCCCTCCTCGTGCTGGCGTTTCAGGCGGTACAGCTCCCTGCGTTCCCGGCGCTCCTGCAGCCGGCGCGAGCTGTCGCCTGGTGTCGCGGCCTGTGCCCGGGCCAGCAGCCCGTGGTCCTCCAACAGCTCCTGGGGATAGGCAGAGCCTGGGTGAGGGACACAGGGCAGGCTGAGTCTGGGGCTCCAGTCCTGGGCCTGCCACTCGCCGGCCCCTACCGTTTCAGAGGACTTGGGATGTCTTGTGCGACACAGAGAGAGGAGCCCCTGCCTTTCACCACCCTCTCAGACTCTGCAAGCCAACCAAAGCCAAAGCAAGGCCCTGGAAAGCCAGAGATGCCGAGAACAGTCCGAGCATCTGCAGTCTCCGACGGGGGGTGGGGTGGGGAGGTCTCCTAAAATTGCACAGTAGGCCGTGGTCGGGTGACCGCCCCCTCTGGGCCCCCCAGTGTGGTCATGTGCAACCACGGGCAGCCATGCCACAGGGACTTACCCTGTTCTAAAGGCTCTTTCGTCTATTAACTTTTTTTTTTAGATTTTATTTATTTATTTGACAGACAGAGATCACAAGCAGGCAGAGAAGCAGGCAAAGAGAAGGGGAGGCAGGCTCCTTGCTGAGCAGAGAGCCCGATGTGGGGCTCGATCCCAGGACCCTGAGATCATGACCCGAGCGGAAGGCAGAGGCTTAACCCACTGAGCCACCCAGGTGCTCCTCGTCTATTAACTCATTTAATCTTCACAGGACAGCACAGAGGCCAAGGCCCAGGGCCGTGCAGAAACTTGCCCAGAGCCGCACTGCTAGCAAATGACAGAGCTGGAACTTGCCACTGGGACATCCCCTCGGATCTGGTGTGCCAGCCGTCGCCCCCTGCTGCCTCCCAGAGCTCAGCACCCTCCTCCAGATGGCAAGGTTCTTCGTGAGGATATAGCATGTGACCATTGACCCTGTCCACTTCTCCAGGAAGCCCTCCTGGATTTCCACCCATGACTCACCCAGGCCACCCCACATCTGAGTGTCTGATGGCTGTGGGGGTGGGTGTAGGGTGGGACTCTGCTCCATCAGAGAAGGAAAGGGGTGGGTGCCCCTGCACTCGCTCTCCCACCCCCACCCGGCCCCCTCCCCTGGTCCTGAGCCTCACCTTGAACTGGCGCCGCAGGTTGGCCATCTCATACAGCCGGTGCTCCTCTACGCCCCGGCGGCGGCACCACTTGCGTGAGTTTCTGCTCCGCTCAGATTTCACCTGGGTGGGGGACCGGACACCGGGGGTCAAGGCCTAGTCGGTTAGGGAAGGGTGCAGGGGCTGACACAGCACCCAGATACCCCCAGCCGCCCCCAGAATGGGCCCAAACAGCAGGCCCTGGAAAAGGAGGCAGGAACACACGTGTTCTCCTTCTCCCAAGTCTCGGTGTCACTGCTTCCTCCTACAGGAAGCCTTCCAGACTACACTGGGTCAGACATCCCCTATGGGCACACCCAGCCCCTTGGACTACCATCACAGCCCATTCTGGGAGGTCACAGCCCAGGGACAGGTCTGCCTCCCTGCACAGGACTGTGTGACCCTGGAGGGCAGGGCCAAGGGCTTTCAGTCACCACCAGGTCCCTGGGACTGCCTGGCCAGAGCACGTGCTGGACACTAAGTGCCATCCTAGGAGCGTGGGCCCTTCCTCTGGGCGGCAGTGGTCTTACTTGGTGCTTTGGAAACACTCCCCTCCCCTCGATGCTGGGCCCCAGCGTCCCATGGCCACGGGAGCGGACAGTGGAGACAGGGGCCCTCTAGTCCACAGAGGGCTCGGGGTCCTCACCGGGGTAGCGGGCCACCTCTTGTCCCACTCGCAATGTCACAGACAGGAGCCCCACCGCTGGCCTCACCTGCACCCAGGCGTTGAAGACGTTGAAGAGCGTGAAGGGGTCCCCGTGGTCACTCTCCAGGGGCCTCCGTGCCGCCGCACACTCCGGGTGGCTCTGGGCGCTGCGGGTGAAGGGTGACTGGACGCTGAGGGCAGCCGCGATGGTGAGCACAGGCTCCGCCAGGTGGAACATGGAGCCCAGGATCAGCATCTTCCCTGGCGGGTTGGGGAGACGCCGAGCTGAGCCTCTTGGGGACTGGGACTGCCGCCCTCCCCGCCCTCCCACTCCCAGCCGGCCCCCCACCCCCTCCACCTTATCCGCAAAGGGCCCTGGGAGCCACAATGACAGAATCGAGCCCACACTCTGCCTCCCAGGCATGTGAGCTTGGGCAAGGCCTCAGTTTCCCATCTGTAGATCGGGGCTGACCACAATCTTGCCCTGAGGCACCAGGTGGGCACGGTCCGGAGGGCTGGTCTGAGCATTGCCCCTGCCCGCCAGGCTCTCCGCTCTACACCCGGCGCCCCCTCCTGGCTTGGCTCTCCTTCCCCGCACGCCCCCCTCCCTCTAGAAGGAAACTCCACCAGAGCCCTGACGGCCTGGCCTGCCTGACACACCACAGACTCCTGTGCCTGCCTCCAGACGGTTCCTCTCCTGCACTTTGTGTAATTCAAGGTGGAGGCAACGGATGCAGGGGCCGATGGGGGGGGGGGCAGGAGAACGGAAGATGGGGAGATGTCAAAGCAGCAGGTCCCTGGTCTGGACCCCCCAGGCCCTCGCCTGTCTGTCCCGTGGTCAGCAGCCTGGGTAACACGTGTCTGACTCATCCTTACCAGTGCCTTTGGCCGCCTTTCTGAAAAGTTCCTGTTACACATCTAACCTTATAAAACATGGCAAGAAAACGAGGCTGTCCCAGGGCTCTCTAGCTCTGTCCTTTGGGCAAGTCCCTCCCTTTTCCTGCGCTTCTGTTTCCCCGTCAGTGAAATGAGCCAACAGCAGCATCCGGCTGCTGGGAGAATGAACGAGGCTCCACCGGGGAAGCACTCGGCGCCCCACCTGGCACAGGGGAGGCGGGACTGAGCCATCTGGGCCCGGAACCTCCCGGCACTGAGTCAGCTGTGCCGCCTGCCCCTCGGGGCTTGGGGACCGACAGTGTCCGCCTGGCTGCGGGTGCCTCCCAGCTCTGCCCATGGCGTGACCCTGGGCAAGTGACAGCCTTTCTCAGAGGTTGCAGTGAGTCACTCCCCTGTCACACCAGGTCCAGCCCCAGCCCTGTTGCCTGCCTGCTCCGGGCCCTGGGGTGCAGGTCCTTGTCCCCGGCCAAGCTTCAACTTTCTCATCTATACAGAAGGGGTGACCAAATGCCCTTCCGTCACCAGGTGAGAGCGAAATGACACAAGGCCCACAAAGCCTTTCACTGACACACAGCCAAGGCTCACAGAACGTTCTTTTTCACTTCGGATCAGATTCCCCTGGCTCTAGCCCTGTGTTCTTCTAAAACACCGTCTTCATAACCAGGAGAGGCCCTTGGGGTCGGTGGTCCCCAGTCTCCTGTCCCCCCTGAAGCTCAGGGTGGTGCCCTGAGGGGACATGAATGATGGGAACACGGCCGGAAGGTTCTGCGGAGCATCACGCCTGGCCAACAGTGCCACAGCGAGTCCTGCTAGCCTGGGAATATTGTGCAGGCCACAGAGCATCTAGCTCGTCACGAGAATCAGAGCAGGACACACGTCAGTCAGCGAGCTTCTCAGAAGGGCCCGGATGACTCAAGGATGAGCAGGAGGAAGAAGTGGGCTGTGTTGACATCCTTACGACACCAAGAGAGGGGCCAGCAGGGTGGAGCTGGGAACAGGGTGTGCGGAGGAGACAGGGGCCTGTTGGTTTACTCCCACACCCCAGCGCCCAGAACGGTCTGGCATGAGGAACTTGTGACTGATCGGACGGGGCCCAGAGAAAGTACAGACTGGCCGACGAGTCACACAGGGCATGAACGGTCCCTACGGCCACTCCCAGCGCCCTGAGTGATCACCCTGGAGGACGTCCTCACCAATCACGACGTCCACAGGCAGCTGGGCCAGCAGGGATCCGATGGGGGTGAGGGCCTCGGAGCTGTCCAGGGCCCCCTGGTCCCGGAGGTAGAGGATGGCCGTTTCGAGGCTGGCTGGTGGCGGAGGCTCAATGAAAGGGAAGGTTCGCGGGTCCCCCATGCTCATGCTTTTCATCTGGAATGACAATTGAGCCCCCCAGGAATGGGGGACACGGGAGCTACTGTGCAGCACTGGCCGGGGGCTCACAGATCACAAACTCATGCTACCTTCAATCTCCCAATGTCAAGGCCACTGTACAGAGGCAGGGGAGAAGGGCCACTGGCTGTCTGTCCAGCACCTCTTCTCCCAGACCAAGGAGAGCAGCAGACGTCCTTAGTCATTCCTAAGCCAGAGCACCCCCTGCGACGGATGCACAGCCTTGTGAAATCCTCTCTTTGGCTCGGTAGTTTGAGGTGGGCCGACCTCCCTCCCTGCCGCCCGGAAGGACGCCCTGTGCTCATGAAAAAACCTTTACGTTAGAAGCTCTGGGTGTGGGGCAAAGGCCAGATTTTTTATTTCAGCTCTCGAGGTGATTCCGGTGCATGGCTGCGGCCGGAGGTCCCCTCTCTGAGCTACTCAGCCAAGGCCACAGCCCCGGGCAGTTCCAAGTCCACCAGGAGACACCGGTGACCCAGTGCTGCCAACGAGATGGGGTTGGGGCTCGGCCGGGGGCCTTCAGGGAAAGGTTCCCAGGGCCTTAAAAATGAGGCCCTGAGGGGTGGCACTTTCGTCTGCCTCTGGATGGTAGAGAGGGAGGCGGTGAGGCCACGGCTATCTGAGCCAGGTGGCACGTACGAGGCCGGCTCCAGGGCCTGACAGCCTCAGAGAGAATCCCGCTGGGACACCTGGGGCAACTTAAATCACCTCTCTGTGCGACTGGTTCCTCATCCAGATATCGGAATGGTAAGACTACCTGCCTCCCAGTATTTGCGGGGATCCAAACAGTTCTAGACACACAACACCAGGAAGGGCGCCCGGCCCACAGGGAGCGCGAGGTAAGCGCACCGTCACCGCCTCCATTGCTACGCTTGGCAGAGCGGCTGACAGTTAGAAGACAGAAAAGGCTAGAACAAGGGGCACCTGGGTGGTTCAGTGGGTTGAGCCTCTGCCTTCGGCTCAGGTCATGATCCCAGGGTCCTGGGAGTCCTGCATCGAGCTCCTTGCTGGGCAGGGAGCCTGCTTCCTCCTCTCTCTCTCTCTCTGCCTGCCTCTCTGCTTGTGATCTCTGCTGTCAAATATTTTTAAAAAGGCTAGAACAAGCCCGAGCCCTAGAGGACATCACCGACCCACTTCAATAACCAAGGCTTCCGCTTCCCTGTCTGGGGACCGCGCCTCACGTGAAACAGCCCATCGTCCAGATCGGGCAGGCTGCGTGGGTCAGGAACGCACACAGTGGATCCCGAGCGGCATTTTTGAAAAACAAAATCTGACAGAAACCGTTGGGGTGCACCACCTGCAGGAAGGGGGCTGGTTTGTGCCCCGAGCCACTCCGCCTGGGCCGGGGGTGGGGGGGGCTGCTGTGGAAAGCCCCTCCCCGCCCCCTTTGGCTGTCCTCTGCCCAGGCACAGAGCCCAGGGCGGAGCTCCATGGGGAGGGGTGGGCCTGGGAGTGAGCCCTAACGGGGCAGGGTGAGTGCGGGGGGGCCTGGCCCTCAGGCCCTCCCACGCTCCTCCGCAGGCCGCACCGGGAAGGGGCCTGGGTCCCCCCATGAAAGAAACTGCCCAGCACCCCAAGGACTAAGGTCCTGCGTGTCGGCCGCTCCACAAGGCCCCCGCGGCCCAGCAGCCCAGCCGCAGCAAAGCTGCCCGGGAGCCAGGACCAGACTGTCCCGAGAAGTCCCGGTTTCAAGAGCCGCTTTGGAGTGGGCTGGCCGTCGCCGCTGAAAGCATTCCGATGGGGCCGCCTGAGCCCGGGGACCCGGGAACAACCCTGCCCTTCCAGGGCAGCAGACGTTTGGAAGCGCCGCGCTCCCCGGCCCCGCCCACCCGCACGGCACGGAGGGCCCCGCCGGAGGCCTCACCTGCAGCACCAGCGCGTCGAGCGCCACCCTCCGAATCTCCGGTACGGGGTAGGGGGCGAAGGCGTCATAGTCGGACTCAGCATAGAGCCGGAAGCAGACGCCGGGGCCCGTGCGGCCGGCCCGGCCCTTGCGCTGCTCGGCACTGGCCTGACTGATCCAGAATTCCTGCAGCCGGTGCAGCTTGGCCTGCGGGTCGTAGCCCATCTCCTTCACCTTCCCTGCGCGGGGACGGATGGCCAGTGCAGTAGCCGCGGGGCCCCCACCTCGGGCTCGGCCCCTGCCGCCCCTGCTGCCTCCTCTCTCCCAGTAACAAGGCCCTGACCCTGACATCTCCTTGACTGGGCCTTTCGCTCTTCATTCACACGTCTCGGATTTGCATTTTTGGAAGCCCGGTTATCCAACGGTTCTTATTAGGCTCCTGCTGTATGCCAGGCTCTGTATGGGGCGCAGCTGTAAACACTGTCCCCAGCCTCACGGGGCTGAGCGGAACAGAGGTCATCGGCGCTAAGACCAACTCTGGCCACTTTCATCGCCTCTGAAAATGGGACGCACCCCAGAAGCAACGACATATCCATATTTCATGGCCAGCATTTTAAAATTTCGATGGTATGCAAAATTATGGGATGTTTTATCACGGACGGTCCCCAGATTCGGTGAGGTCACTGCTAACACAGAGGGCTCTCTCTGTGCCGGGTACCACCCAAAATACCCAGGGGAATGAATTCACTCGCTGAAGACTTCCAGCCCGAGGGAGGCTCTGCTATTACTGTCACTTTACAAATGAGCAAACGGACACACACAGTCTCAGGGACACCACCTCGCTCACACAGCCAGGCTGGCCCCAGCGTCTCCCAACCTCTATGCTACACTGACGTCCCAGAGAACCGTCCAGCTGGGAAGACAGAAAAGAAATAGACCAACAGATATAAAATATAAGGCTCATACTCTGAGGAACAATGGCTCTCATAAGGGAAGCTACAGCGGGAAGAGGAAGGGGAAATCACCAAAGCGGACAGGGTGAGCCTCTCTGATGGGACACGTTTATGCAGGCCCTGAAATGAGATGAGGGGGTGAGCCTTGTGGATATCTGGAAAATGACGGCTCTCGGCAGGGACACCAGTAAGTGCAAAGGCCCTGAGGCAGGAGCAAGCTTAGAATGTCTGACAAGATGCTGCCGCTGCTCCATGGCCCTAAAAACCACCTACTCCCTGCTTTGGTCTGGAGTCCCCTCACTGCATTTGCATATCTCCAGACCCCACACTTCTCTCTAGGACCTGAGAGGTGGCAGGGAGCAGCCCTTACCAGAATCGACGACAAAGCGGATCCCATCAATGGTGACAGAGGTCTCGGCGATGTTGGTGGAGAGGATGCATTTCCGAACTCCAGGGGGAGCCACATCGAATACCTGGGGGGCGGGGGGTAGGGAGGAGGTGACATCCGGGACTAATGGACCCCTGCTGACCCATGTCCAGTGGCCTCCCTGACGTGTCCTGGATGGCCCACAGGCATTTCACACTCACCTACAGTATCTCGAATAGCCTCAGCGCCTCCCACTGAACACTTTCCTCCTCCTCGAGTTCCCATCTCGGAGATGGTTCATCACACACGTGTGCCACAAACCTGGGCTGTCCTGACTCCCCTGCCCCTCCCCACTCCAGCCACACCTGCATGTTTTGAATGTTTCCGAAATTCATTCCATTCTCCCCAAACCCACAGCCCTGTCCTGGTCCAGGCCCTCCCTTCCCACCCAGGTCCTGCCCCAGCCTCCTTCCTGGCCTCTGGCCTCCCACCCGTGATCACACACAGCAGAGAGATCTGCTAAAGGACAAACAGCCGCCACTCCCCACCTTGCTAGAACCCTCCCGTGGCTCCAGGAGCACTCGGGACAAAGGCCAAGCACCACAATGGGTCTTCGAGGCCACGCAGCCTAGGTCTGCCCACCTCTCACTAGCACCCAGCCTGCCTTCCCCATCACAGACCCCAGACGCCCTGCAGGTGGTCTCCCAGGGGCCCCGCCTTTCTCTCACCACAGGCCCTTTGCACAAGCTCTTCTCTTGGGCCCAGGAGACAAACACAGTGGGCAAGAATGGAGGGTCTGCAACTAGGCCTGGGGGCCAGATCCAGCCTCCTGTTTTTGTGAATCAAGTTTTAACCCAGCACAGCCTCACCTGTGTCTGTCTGCGCCTGCCTTCCTACTCTGAGTGGAATAGTTGTGCTAGATGTGAAATGGCTCACAAAACCCACAACTTTGGGGTCACCTGAGTGACCCAGCTGGCTAAGCTTCTGACTTTAGTTCGGGTCATGATCTTGAGGTCCTGGGATCAAGCCCTGCATCAGGCCCCCCTCTGAGCGGGGAGTCTGCTTCTCCCCCTTCTTCTGCCCCTCCCCCTGCTTACGCTCTGTGTCTCTCTCTCTCAAATAAACAAACGAATGAACCTACGACTTTGTGCTCCCTGGCACTTAACAGGAAGTTGGTAACCTCTGGTTAACAGCGTAGGCTCTGGTGCCAAACTACCACATTCCAAAGCCTGGCTCAGCCACTTACGTGAGTTCGCAGAAGTGCCTGACCCACTGTGTCTGTGTCTGTCCTGGGTAACAGCAGACAAGGCTGCTGGAAGGTCTCAACGAGGCAAGGCGCACACACAGCTGCCCGCTCCGGCCGGCTCCACACACATTAGCCGAGACACCCTTCTCCCTGCCCCCTTCCTAGGCTGGGGCTTTCTTGGGTCTCAGTTTTAAAAGTTTCTTCCTCCAGGAAGCCTTCCCTGAATCCACCACAACTGTGCTCTGCTCTCCCGTTTCCAGAACTTTTCTTTTCCATTTGTAAATTATCATGGCTTGCCATCTCCCTCCACAGACCGGCAGCTACGTGAGGGTAAGGACCATATCTTGGCTCCCAGCGTGTCCCAAAGAGCCCCCTCGCCTCGAGGGGAAGCACTGAGGAGGTGGTCTCTTCAATCAATGACTGAGGGTGACCTGAAGGGCCTCCTCCCCAGGGGACTGCGGTAGTCACCCTCCACAAAGGCCTCGATGCGGCTCGCCTCCTCGGATCCACACCCTCACCCACTACCTAGCCCCTCCCTGACCAGAGCAGCCCAGGTCAGCTAACGGACCCTGCAGACATGACGGCTGGGTTGTCCAAGGCCAGGCCGTGAAAGATGTTGTGGCTTCTGCTTGGTTCTCTTGGGGAGAGCCAGCCACCAAGCTGGGATGACACTCAAACGCCCACATGGAGGGAAACTGAGGCCCCCGGCCAACAGCCTGCCATGAACTGAGCCATCTTACAGGAAGGCCCTCCGGCCCTGGGCCAGCCTTCGGATGGCAGCAGCCCCAGCCGACCCCTCAGCCGCACCCCGCCAAGACAGCCTGGGCCAGAGGCATGCCCCCACCCCTCCAAGCCTCTTGCAAATTCCTGACCTGCAGGAGCCATGGGAAAAGAGAACAGTACGCATTCGCCAGCTGCCAGGTGTGGGGGCTCCATTACAAGGCAATAGACAACTACCAGGGTGACCCGAAGGCCTCTCTGCCAGCCCCTCCCGTTCTGGCAGGGCAGCCTCTCAACCCTTCCCCACCCCCGGCTCGCAGACTCCTACCTCCACACCAGAGCTGGAGGCCTCCCGCACCCACACCCCGACGCCCTCCCTCGGCTACTCCAAGTCCTCCTTGTCCCGCAAAGCTCCACTCAGATGCCCCCAGCTCACCAGGAAGCTCACCCTGGAAATACTCCCTCCACCGCCCACAGCCCCCTCCTCCCTGCCCACCCCACCTGGCCTGGCCGCACGGGCCATGCGTGGTACCTTGTCCTGGTCGGCCACGGAGAGGGCGCTGTGCAGCGGCAGCACCACCCAGCGCTGGGTGCGGCCGGCGTACGCCTGAGCGGCCTCTAGGACCGAGCTGATCTCCGCCATGCCACTGAGGAAGACGAGGACGTCGCCCCGCTCCTCGGGGGGGTACTTGTTGTCAATGGCCTCCAGCACCCTGAGGAAAGGCCGGGGGTCCAGCTTCTCGGACTTGGACGCTGCTGGCTCGGCCTCCTGTGGCTGGTACATGACCTGTGGGGAGATGGCAGGGGCACGCCTGTCACCTGAGGCGGGGGGCGGGGGGGGGCGGCAGGGACAGCACAGGGAGATGGCCCAGGCCCATCGAGCGGGTTAATGAGAGGAGGAGGTTCTAAAAGGACAGCATATCGGGGTAACCGGAAGGCTCCTGGGGACGTGTGAGTTTCGCATCTGGCCGCTGGCCGCATGCAGGCACTGATGCATGAAAACTGGCTGAGCTCCACGCACGACACGTCTCTCTCTCGGGTTAGGAGGGGAACTTCAGCAACCACAGAATTTTAAAGGGTGAGGCCAGGACCAAAAGCCTAGAAAAATCACTTCTCAGACAGCATGCTCCCTCCTTTGTATTTTTTTACAGCTGCCTGGAAGACAGAAGGATGGGTATTTGGAACCCAAAACCACAGGGACCGACCGGTGCGGTTCCTGGTGCTGGGAACTCTGGGGATTCTACCAACTCCCGCTGCAAGAGGAAGGAGTGGCTTTCCAAACACAGAGAGAGCTGAGAGCGGGGGCAGACCGGCATGGAGGGCCACTGGGAAGCCACGTGGGAGGGGTCCACAAGTGCCACCCAGGGTGGGAGGGTGGACACATACGGGGGGTGGGGTGCAAAAGGGGATCCGAAAGAGCAGAGGCTGCTGGGCCCAGGCGGTGTCCACAAGCAGGATTCCAGGCCCCACTCTGCTGGTCCGCGCCTCCCAGCCTCCGTCTTACCCCCAGGGGCAAAAATCCCTGGCACAGGGCACCCACGGCTGTGGTGGGGCCCCCATGAGCTTTCACTCTGCTTTCTGACAAGACCACCAAGCTAGCCACAGCAAAGAGGCCCGAGCGAAGGGGGCAAAGTTCAGGGCAAAAGTTTCCAGAGAACCTGAAGACCTGGGAAGGGAGGTCAAGGACATGTGTGGAGTCAGGCCTGGGCAGGCCCGCTGTGGGGACAGGGTGAGGTTGTGGGGGGGGCACAGTGTGTCGAGTGGAGTGGGAGACCCACAGTGGCCCCAGAGACTCAGCCCCTTCCTTCCTGGGCACGCCATCCCCTAGCAAGAGAAAGAACCTCTGGCCCCCTCACCTCGCAGCAGGGTGGGGTGCAGAGAGAATGAGACAGCTGCAAGGTCATGTCCAACTTAAAGACAAACGGGCCTTTCCCTGGACTGGGGCTCTCGCCCTCTTCCTGAAAGCTTTGACCAGACAGACCTGGTTGGCTCCCTAGGACAGCGGTGCTGGGCCGGGGTGGGGGGCACCCCCGGGGGCATTTGGTAACATCAGGAGACATCCTGCACCGTCACTCCTGGGAAGGAGAACGCTGCTGGCAGCTGGTGGGGAGAAGCCAGGGAGGCTGCTGAACAGCCTACAACAGACAGGGCAGCCCCCGCAGAAGAAGAATTATCCAAAAGGTCAAAAGTGTGGAGACTGAGCAGCCCCACCCCGTAAGACGGTAGAGTGGGAGAAAAGAAGAGCCCAGGTGCCTGAAGGACCACATGCAACAGAGCTGCACACCGGCCTGGACCAGCAGGACTGCTACGTAAGAGGAATATAAACTCGTAGCTTTCCAAGTCTGGGTCTCCTCCCCCGGGCACTGAGCACCTGCCCGGCACAGCGTACACGCTCAGCAAACAGCAGCTTTAAAAGAGAGAGCGCGCGAGCGAGATTTCCCTTCACGGAAAGATGGGAATCTGAGCCGGAGGGAAGGGATAGGTCCGGGCTGGCCAGAGAGTGGGTGGGAGGACTGGGGGACGTGGGGGCAGCACTGACCGTGATGGGGAACAGCCTTCCAGGCACCTGCACCACCGGGGCGTTGCCGAAGTAGCTGGAGAAGAGCGAGATGTTGATGGTGGCTGACATGAGGATAACCTTGAGGTCCGGCCGCTGGGGCAGCAGGCGCCGGAGGACGCCCAGGAGGAAGTCGTTGTGGAGGTGCCGTTCGTGGACTTCATCCACTATGAGGACCTGGTACTGTGGCAGGCTGGGCTCCCGCTGGATCTGCCGCAGGAGCAGCCCCACTGTCAGGAACACGATCTTGGTGGCTGCCGTCCGCGTGCTCTCAAAGCGGATCTGGTAGCCAACCTGAGTCGGGGAGGGGGTGGGGGGTCAGGGGAGGTGCCTGGACCTCAGCGCCAGCCCTCACCCGCCCACACTGAACATCCAAGCAAACGCCCCCACTCCCCGGCCCCCTCAGACTCGGGAGTCCAACAGATGTGGACCCCACCTCTGCCGCTTAGTGCCGCTGACTCTGGGCGAGCACTTCCATACCCCAGAGACATTTTCACCCCTAAATGCTGGGAGAAGGGGCGCCTGGGTGGCTCAGTGGGTTAAAGCCTCTGCCTTCAGCTCGGGTCATGATTCCATGGTCCTGGGATTGAGCCCTGCATCGGGCTCTCTGCTCAGCAGGGAGCCTGCTTCCCCCTCTCTCTGCCTGCCTCTCTGCCCACTTGTGATCTCTCTCTCTGTCTTTCTCTCGCTCTGTTAAATAAATAAATAAAATATTAAATGCTGGGAGAATGGGACGTGTTCATGCACATAAAGTGTCTGGCACAGAGCCTGGTGTCTATGCTAATTAATGATCATGGAGATAGTTCACCTTTCTTTGAGTCCCTACTCTAACCACTGAAATGGGCACCACCCACTCATTTCATCCTCACAGCCACCGTGAGAAGAACCACTACTCTCACCTCACCAATGGGGAAACTGAGGTCCCTCATCCAAGGCAAAACACAGTTCAAAAGTGGTACTGGGAGGAAATGATCTCTTTTTTTAAAATTTTATTGATTTGAGAGAGAAAGCACAGTGGGGAGGGGCAGAGGGAGAAGAAGAGAGAGAATCCCAAGCAGCCCCAGATGGGGTTCGATCCCACAACCCTGAGATCGTGACCTGAGCCGAAACCAAGAAGAGTCAGACACTTGACCAGATGCGGCGCTACCCAGGCACCCTGTGAGGAAATGATCTTAACCCCTACCTCACATCACACACATCAATTCCTGACAAATTATAATTTTTTTTTAAAGATTTTATTTATTTATTTGACAGACAGAGATCACAGGTAAGCAGAGAGAGAGGAAGGGGCTCGATCCCAGGACCCTGGGATCATGACCTGAGCTGAAGGCAGAGGCTTTAACCCACTGAGCCACCCAGGCGCCCCGACAAATTATAATTTTAAAGGTAAATATCTTTAGGAAAAAACACAGGATGCATTTATGTCAAGGTAGGGAGATACTCCTTAAACAGAACCCGGAGTGCCAACCACAGAAAGAAAAACAACAGACTGGACCACACTTAAATAAACACCGTCATCAAAAGAAGCCTTCAGAAAATGGAAGACAGCTCACAGAGTAGGAGACAAGATCTGCCATACAGAAACCCTACAAAGGATCTATTTCTTTCATCTTTAAAACCCCAAACGTGGGGCGCCTGGGTGGCTCAGTGGGTTAAGCCGCTGCCTTCGGCTCAGGTCATGATCTCAGGGTCCTGGGATCGAGTCCCACATCGGGCTCTGCTCAGCGGGGAGCCTGCTTCCCTCTCTCTCTCTGCCTGCCTCTCTGTCTGCTTGTGATCTCTCTCTGTCAAATAAATAAATAAAAATCTTTAAAAAAAAAAATAAAATTAAACCCCAAACGTCAAGAACAAAAAGACAACACAGAAGACAAACAGGGAAAAAAACCTGAACAGACACTTAAGAGGATTTCCAGTTGGCCAACAAACGCGATCAACCCTCAGTTGTCAGACAAAGGCAAATGAAAACGTGCTGCGGCGACCCACCCACCCAGAAAAGCCAGAACGGGAAAGAGTAACTGTGACAGGGCCAGCTGGGAGTGTGGACGGGTGCGGCCGCTTCGCAAAGCATTTTGGCACATCTGCTGAAGCCAGACGTCCCTGCAGATCTGACGAGCGGGCAGGCACCCTCCTAGCTACATCCCCGATGGACATACGTACCGACAGGCACCTAATGGCATGTTCTAGAATGCTGACCGCAGCACCCACACAAGAGCCGGAAACTGGAAATGCCCCGAGCTCCCGTCAATAGCGGAAGGGACGGATACCTTGTGGTGTCCTGGTGTCTTCCCAGGGGACACTGAACAGCAGCGAGAGAGAACTGTGTACCCACATGCTCTACCGCAGACAAGACTCACAAGACTAGTACCGAGCGACAGAGGCCGGGCACCAAAGAGAACACGCTTTTTGATTCCACTTATAAAAAGTAAATAAAAGAGGCAAGGTTGGTCTGTGGGGTTTCCTCTTTAACGCAGTCATCATCACCTAAGGTGATAATGTATCACTCAGAACAGTGACAACGCTTGGGGGCTCAGGGCAGTAACTGGGGCGGGGTGGGGGAGACAGAGGGTTTCTGGGGTGTTTACATAAATGAACTCAATTTGTGAAAATTCACTGAGCTACATAAGATACGCACATTCTTCTGTTTAGGGTATTAGAATTTTAATAACGATTCCTAAGTGGTAGAGCCTGGATTAGAACCCTTGAAACCATTAGTAAAGAAGTGTCCTCACTCTCTTACGGCTGCTAAAAACCAAATGATCCCTGGGACATTTCCAATGTTTTGCTGTTAAAAATGTTACATGGGGGGGCACCTGGGTGGCTCAGTGGGTTAAAGCCTCTGCCTTCGGCTCAGGTCAAGATCCCAGG
>NW_019154161.1:4134735-4225540 GCF_002288905.1 Enhydra lutris kenyoni
CAGGGGGTTAAGCCTCTGCCTTCAGCTCAGGTCATGATCTCAGGGTCCTGGGATCAAGTCCCGCATCAGGCTCTCTGCTCAGCAGGGAGCCTGCTTCCCCCCACGCCCTGCCTGCCTCTCTGCCTACTTGTGATCTCTCTCTCTCAAATAAATAAATAAAATCTTTAAAAAAAAAATGTTACATGGGGGGGCGCGCCTGGGTGGCTCAGTCGGTTAAGTGTCTGATTCTTGATTTCGGCTCAGGTTGTGACCTCAGGATCACGCCCCACGTCGGTCTCTGCGTACAGCCTGTCTGAGAGTCTCTTTCTCTCCTGCTCCCCACGCTCACGCTCTCAAAAATAAAATTTTAAGAAAGGGTTATGGGTAATGCTAGTGCCCTAAACCCAGAAAGCCGGCGCGGCCCACTCACCTGCGAGCCGTACTGACTGAGGCTCTCAAAGCTGACTCGCTTGGCCAGGGAGATGCAGGCGATCCGCCGGGGCTGGGTGCATGCCACATGACTGAAGCCGGCGGCCAGCAGGTACTGGGGCACCTGGGTGGACTTGCCACAGCCCGTGTCCCCAGCCACGACCACCACCTGGTGCTCCTTCAGTGTCTGCAGGACGCGGTTCCCGTACTGGGCGATGGGAAGCACCGCCCGCTCGCGCTGCAGTTTGGCCAACCGGCCAAACGCCTGTTTCTGGCCGAAGTCCAGGTAGTGCAGCAGGGCTCGGCGGAACTCGGCCACTCTCTCCGGGGGCTGCCTGGCCAGCCCCCGGGAGTCCCGGGTGTCAGGGCCCAGGATCGAGAGGTTGATGCGGTAGCGTGGGTCGTAAGTGCGAGGTAGGTCAGCCAGGGCTGGGATGCTGTGCTGGGGACGCGCCGGGGCCTTCTCCCCCTTATTGGTGGCCTTGAGATTCTGGAATCTCTGCAAGCGTTCGAAGAAGGCCCAGAACTTCTGGCACTCCTCCGAACCCTGGCGTATATAATCCTCGTCACGGAAAAAGGCATCCTCGAAAATGCGTCGTGTCTCTGGACAATTCCAGTCCCATTTCTTGAGGGCCTCCTCCTCGCTGGGATCCCAGGGTCGGCCTCTGTGATCCCCGCCCTCCTTTGTTCTGGGAGGCGGCATGCTGTGGTTATCACAGCTCTGTTCTAAAGTCGAGGGGGAGAACCACTCCCTCTTCAAAGAGACAATCTCCCTCCTCGTCGATGGTCCAGGATGACCACGGGCAATGACAGAGAAGATGCCCAGGGACTGGCTCAAGCGGGTGACACCCAGGGCCTCACGACTCCTGCAGTGATCTCTAGGACAGAAGACACCAGTCCATCCTGGGTTTTCAGGCCCGAAACGCCTGGAGGAGAGAAAAGAACACACTCATTCATTTTTAGAAACATTTCCTGAAAGCCTGCTGTTTTGTAGGCACTGGACTAGGCCACCCTGAGCCTTCATATGTGGTCATGGTCACAGGCAAGAGACAGACAATCCTGTGATGGGACCGTGGGAGCCCACAGGAGCTGCCTGACGGTGCTTGGTAATCTAGAAAAGGATGCTCAGAGATGTTTGACCTGAAACCTGAAGAAGGGAGGGTCACGGGGACAATCAACAGCAGAACCTTGCCATGAGACAGTAACACAAGAGGGGTGCGGTACAAAGAAAAGAGTAAGGCAAGGGTTTCTGGGGTCTCTGAGCTTCAGGACACCTAGGAACGCTTTGAAATCGAGTGCACAATTTTGCAAGTGTCGATTATCCTCTGTCTTTGCTTGCCTGGCACATCCCTTCCTTTTCTGGTAACAGTACCCACTGGCTCCCCTGCCCTGTGAACAGGAGCCCTTCCTGGATTCCACCTACCTCTGCCGGTCTTGAAGTCAGGAAACCCCTGATTGGGCAAGTGACAAAGGCCTGGCTGATCACGCTCCCCAACTCCTCCTCCTTCAACCAGTGATTGGTGTGAGAAGTGGACACAGGACCCACAGGGGACCAATCATGGCCTTTCTCTGGAATTTACACCAGGTTGCCAGGACAGAAAAGCCCTTAGCGTCTCTACTGTGGTCACAGGGATGACGTATAAACCTGGAGCTGTCTGTAGTAGCTCATGAACCTGAGTCTTTCCTAGAAATCCATCCTAGAGAAAAGCCTGCTCTTGGACATAGGGAAGGACGTGCCAGGACAACCACTGAGCAACTACGAGAAGTGGAAGAGAGAGGGAAGAAGCTTGGCTTGGTCCACTCCGACCCTCATGTCCCAGTGACACAAGAAAATATCTTCTTGGGCAAAGTTGGTTTTCTCTCAGCTGCCTAAGTCCGAACTAATCATACGAGAGCATATCCTCGTAGGTACAATTTTCTGGAGTGAAGCGCCTCACTCAGATTCTTAAAGTTTATGACCTTAAGAGGATTCAGAGCCTTCCTTGGTATAGGTCTTGGAGTCAGGGAGATCTGGGTTTCAATCTCTGAACCTCTGAATCTTCATCACTTGTTAGATGTGTGGCCACCTGCAAATTTTTTAAGATTTTATTTATTTATTTGACAGACAGAGATCACAAGTAGGCAGAGAGGCAGGCAGAGAGAGAGGTGGAGGCAGGCTCCCTGCTGAGCAGAGAGCCCGATGCGGGGCTCGATCCCAGGACCCTGGGATCATGACCTGAGCTAAAGGCAGAGGCTTGACCCACTGAGCCACCCAGGCGCCCCTGGCCACCTGCAAATTTAAAATGGGGATAATATCTACTTCCAAACACTGCAATGCTTAGCACCTAGCCTGGCACAGAGGGGCTAAACAGTAACCAGAATTCAAGTCCACTCTTCCTCCCGGTGATGACTAACATGCGGAAATCAGTGAGAGAAACCAAAGCATAAAGCCTGGAAAATTACACTCAAAAGGCCACCATTTGGGGCTCCTGGGGGGCTCATTTGGTTTAAGCGACCGACTCTTGATTTTGCCTCAGGTCATGATCTCAGGGTCATGGGATCGAGCCCCACACCCGGCTCTATGCTCAGCGGGGTGTCTGCTTGAAATCCTCTCTCTAGGATAAATCTTACAAACAAAAACGGCCACAATTCACCTTTGTCTGAAATGAGCAATGATTTCACCTACTCTCCCTTCAGTCTCTCGGCGCCATCCGGAACAGATTTCAGAGATTCGATCTCTGCAGTCCCAGGGGGAACTCAGGCCATCCCTGGGAGTTTGAGATAAAGAAAGGGGGTTCCTGCTGATGAAGCACCTGTAAACCGGCGGAGTGGTTTCCCATGGGAGCAGCAGCCCGTGCACGTCATTTTCCAGCAAACACCTGGGCTGGATGACGCTAGAGTGGCTTCACAGGGAACTCCTGTTGCAGGGGAGGCAGCAGAAGGTTGTTGATACTGAGCCTGGGATCCCGAGAAAAGGATCGGGAATGAAATGAAGAGCATTCCTCCCAGCTGCAAGCTGCCTATGAGCATGTGGGCCCAACTGGGCAAGTACCATGGGTCTCAAGAGTCTCGTCTCGTAGGCAACCATGTCGATTTCCTGGGTCCCCTCGGTTCTCTGTCACAGTGTCTTTGACCATCTCTGGGTCTCGTGGCAGTGGCCTACAGAGGTTTTCTTTGCTTCCCGAGCTCTCCCCCACTCTGGCTGTCCGTCCTCATGTCTCAGCCTGTCTTTTTCAGCTCACCGTGCTCAGCCCTCTTTCCTCTGATAGTCTGATCCTGTCTCTCCTCGCTCCTCTTATCTTCAGGTCTGATGGGTCTCCAGCAAGCCTTCTCCACCTGACCCCTCTCCACCCCTCGTTGGTGCTCCGTCTGACTTCCTCGTTTGCTCCTTCAGTTGCTTTTTTCGGACGCTCCATTTTTGTCTCTCTCCAATTCCCAGTCTCTGTTACCGCCTCTTCCACCACTGTGACCATTTACCTCCATCTCTCCACCTAACATTTTGTCTCCCAGTTCTGCTGCTTTAAAGCTAACAGTGCTCCCCACGGATCAGGTACTATTCTACATCATGCACGTATATCTGTGTGCACAACTACGTACATACACACATCTACACTTTTCTCGTGTTAAGAAGGTGCTACTCTCGGGGCGCCTGGGTGGCTCAGTGGGTTAAGCCTCTGCCTTCAGCTCAAGTCATGATCTCAGGGTCCTGGGATTGAGCCCCACACCAGGCTCTCTTCTCAGCAGGGAGCCTGCTTCCCCCTCTCTCTCTGCCTACTTGTGATCTTTCTCTCTGTGTCAAATAAATAAAATCTTAAAAAAGAAAAAGGGGGGCGCCTGGGTGGCTCAGTGGGTTAAAGCCTCTGCCTTCGGCTCGGGTCGTGATCCCAGGGTCCTGGGATCGAGCCCCATATCGGGCTCTCTGTTCGGCGGGGAGCCTGCTTCCTCCTCTCTCTCTCTCTCTCTCTCTCTCTCTGTCCGCCTCTCTGCCTAATTGTGATCTCTGTCAAATAAATGAATAAAATCTTAAAAAAAAAAGAAAGAAAGAAAAAGAGGGCAAAAAAAAAAAAGAAGAAGGTGCTACTCTCTGGGGCACCTGAGTGGCACAGCCAGTTAAGTGTCTCTTGGTTTCAATTAAGGTCATGATCTGAGGGTCGTGAAATCAAGCTCCACGTTACTGGAAGCTCTCTCTCCCTCTCCCTCTGCCCTTCCCCCCTTCTCTAAAATAAATAAATCTTTAAAAAAAAAAAAAGTGCTATTATCACTCCTTGTTGTTGAGCCAACGACAGGTTAAGTACACAGTGTGACAAAGATTTCAAATCTAGGGAATCAGGCTCCCATTTATTCCTCTTCATCTTAGCGTGAGTCTCCGTGGTCTGGCTTTACCTCCCCATTTTTAAACTTGACATTGTCTTTTCAGTTCTCTTTGCTCTCCAAGCTTACCAAATACACTCGCTCTCCCTTGAGCCCCATGTCTCCACAGTCTGGACGGCTCTCTTCATCGGTCTGCCCAAATCACCCAGCTCCCATCCATCTCATTCACTTCCCACATCCGGCTTCCTCTCCAAGTCTCTTTCCTTCAGGGGCTCTTCCCCTTCCTCAGTCCCCCCATCAGCTTTTGCCAGGTTCTCCCTATTCCACCGCCTCCGTCTCTCTGCATCTGTCAGTGTCCATTAACAAAGAGAAATCTCACTAAGATGGAGCTAGGAGGCTGGAAGGATGAGAGCTCTAGGAGGGTAGCACCTGAGGTCAGTACTGGAACTGTCAATTAGAGGCTCCTAAAGAACTACCAGCAGGAAAGAATCATCAATTACAGGTGCCAACAGGGAAGGAGGTACAGCCGCATCTCCTACAAGAAAACGACCAGCCCCGCAACTCGGCCGGGGAGAAACCATCAATCAACACCCTGAACTCTTGCTCTTTTCCAACCGACTTTCCATTCAAAACAACCCCTCCCAACTTCCTCTTCCTTCTCCATAAAATTATCTTCTCTTTTATTGGACTCGCCAATGACTTTTGCTGTAGATGGCTTTTCCCAGATTGCAAGTCGCGGTTATCCCCCAAGTAAACCCATTTTGGCTGGTAAAGTAACATTCTAAGGTCAACGAGAGTCTTGTTCCTCCGTTTGAACCGCCCTCCTCAGTCTACTTCTGTTCGGGGGCTTCCCCCCACCCCCCAAGTTCACGGTGCGACCCCATTTCTCTGCAGCCTCTGGGGGGCGCCCTCGGAGGACCCCATTAGCTTCCTGCCCCGCATCGCCCCAGTTTGCGGGTTCTGTCCTCTCTCTGCCTCCGCGTCTCTCGGTCCCTCAGCTTCTCCAAGCTTCTTTTCGTGACTCCCATTCCTGCCACACTCGAGCCTCTGTCGCCCAGGTGTTCTCGGGGCGCTCAGGCTCAATCTCCGTCCGCGTCTCCCGAGCCCCTTGTCTCCTCCAACGCACGTCCTCATGGTGGAACTTTCCTCCTCATCCCTCGGCTCGCTCCCAGCTACCCAACCCCGTCCGACACGCGCCGTCCCCGCCGCCACGGCCCCCCTCAGCCGCCCCGCCCCCTCACCTCACTAACCGCCGGGATCGCTCCAACTTCCGGTCCCCAGCGCCCCTCACGCGCACGAAGCCGGTTCTGCGCCTGCGCACGCCACCCTCACGGCCAGGCCCCACCCCGCCGCAAGCGGAGGAGCCTTGGCGCTATGGAGAGCGGCCAAAACCCATTCTGCGCCTGCGCACAACATGCTTCAGCGCTTCCTCTCTCCAAGCTGAGCCACGGATGACGCTGCGCCCTCTAGAGGTCGACGGTAGCGCTGCAGCGGAGACTTGCAAGCGCCTCCCCCTTGCCCCTCCGCCGCCCCCACTGCACCGCGCGCGCTCTGCGCTCCCCCAAACTTTCTTTGCACTGGATCGTCCCAACGCCAGAGAGAAAGCTGGCCGGAACCGTATTAAAGACTAGGGCTATTAAAGTGCTCCTGTGATTCATTCACTATAATTCGTAATTATGATTCAGCTCAACTCCCCAGCCTCCTGAAGGCAGGGGCAACTCTTGTCTTGGAGGTCCCGTGTTGTCCAGCGTCCACTAGGATCAGAGAGTCAGTCAATGTTTGTTGAATGCATGATTAAACAAATGAGAAATTAGAGTCCTCTCTAGTCCTAGGGGCTCCAGTCATTGTGGGTCTGAGCCTCAGTTTCCCTATTTACAACATGAAGATAATATCTGCTTTTCAAGATCGTTGGGGAAAGTAAGCGAAAACTGTGCACATAAGGTACATAAATTGCTTTTTTACTACTGTGCACCATAGGCACTCAATAAATGTTAGATCTTCCCTTCTCCTTACAGTCTCCCATCATTCTCCTTTCTCCTTAAAAGAATGTTGCCGTTGAGAAGGTAGAGCCTTCAGCTCCCGAGCCAGTTCTAGGCACCGAGAATTCAGCAATGAACAAAACAGATGAAGCCCGGCTCCCAGGGAGTTCGGTTTTAGTAGGAGAAACTGACATTTAAATATTTTTATTTAAATAAAAATAAAAAGAATGTCAAGCAGTACCGCCAGGCTCTGTGCAGAAGAACAAAGCAGGAAAGGGGCAAGGAGTCGTGGTATTTTAAGTAGCCTGGTTAGAGAGGACAGTTCTGAGGAAGTAGTAGTATTGGAGCAGAAATAAGTGAGGCAGAAGCCATGGAGCACACCAGAGCTGGAGGAAATCACAAGTGCAGATCGCCATGGCAACATCGTTGGTGGGTTCAGAGGTCAGCAAGCCGGCTTGTGTGGAGGGGGTGAGAGAGGGGGAAATAACAGGAAATGAGGTGAGGAAAGGAGGAGAGTAGACCAGGCACACTAAGGTGAGGATTTTGGCTTCTCATCTGAGTGAGGTGGGAGCCATGGGAGGAGTTTGAGCAGAGGAGGGACCTCTGACCTTGCGA
The DNA here is from genome assembly GCF_002288905.1 of Enhydra lutris kenyoni. Lineage (NCBI taxonomy): Eukaryota > Metazoa > Chordata > Mammalia > Carnivora > Mustelidae > Enhydra > Enhydra lutris. The sequence goes on from NW_019154161.1 coordinate 4,142,028, forward strand.
GATTCTGTTTCCCTTGGTGGGAAACGGACTATAGGGAACCAAGAAGAGGAAAGAGGCCCCGGGGAAGCAGCTGATCAGTAAGTGAGAGATGGGGGGGTGGGGAATGACAGGATGATGGCTGAGAAGGTGGTGAGAAGTGGAATGGTTCTGCGCATACTTTAAGGCAGAGCCCGGAGGCGTTGGCTGACAGATTGGCCATTGAATGTGAGAGAAAGAGAGGCGTCAAGGATGAGCCCAACTTTTTTGGCCTCAGTGCCTGGAAATACAGAGTTGCTGTATTTTCCTGATCAACTGAGATCAGGAAAATAGAGGAGGGCTAAGAGAGAAAATCCAGAGTTCCATTTTGAATGTATTCAAGTTTGAGTTATGTGTTGGACATTGAGTTAGGATGTCAAGATCAAAGTTGGATGCAATTATTAAACCTTTGGAAAACAATCTGAACATAGAGAAGCCAATTCATATGTCATGATCAAAAGAAGAAGGGGAAGAAATTGACCAAGCATTGCTTGAACTTTCCAAAAGAGAACTCCAATTTCTTTTTAAAGAAAAATGGGAGGAAGTAAACAACGGATACGACTTCACAATGTATGTCGCAAACTACCAACCCTAGGATTGAGTAGCAAACTTGAAATTCGTTCTTGGAAAAATATTATGACCTGGTGCTTTGGAAACAAGGAAATCGATACGTTCAAAAAACAAATGAAATTAAGAGCAGAAAAGGGGAAGTTACAACAAACAAAAAGCAAGATTATTTTGAACGACCAAGTCCACAGAAACACATTTGAGGGGCACCTGGGTGGCTCAGTCGGTTAAGTGGCTGCCTTCAACCAGGGTCCTGGGATTGAGGCCTACATCGGTCAGTCTCCTTGCCCAGATGGGAGTCTGCTTCTCCCTCTGCCTGCCACTCCCCCGGCTTGTGCTTGCTCTCCAGCCCCCACATCCACTGTGTCAAATAAATAAAAAATCTTTTTTAAAAAATCGTAAAGGGGCACCTGGGTGGCTCAGTGGGTTGGGCCTCTGCCTTCGGCTGGGGTCATGGTCTTGGGGTCCTGGAATCAAGCCCCGAGTTGGGCTCTCTGCTTGGCAGGGAGCCTGCTTCCCCCTCTCTCTCTGCCTGCGTCTCTGCCTACTTGTGATCTCTCTCTGTTTCTCTCTCTCTCTGTCAAATAAATAATTAAAAAAATCTTAAAAAAAAGTTTTTAAAAAATTGTAAAGAAAAAAGATTTTTAAAAAAGAAGAAGAAGAGATAGCAAGAAAAAGATCTTCATCATTGGGGAGCTCACAGTCTGGTTGGAAAACAGGGTGTAGACAAGTGAAGATAGTTCTGTTATTTCTCAGGCCTGGGATGGGTGGAGAAGAGATTAAAATTAAAAGGGCTCAGATGTTGCCATGGGGAATTTACAATGTACCTGGGAACTTGTGTTTCAGAAACTCAACCCAGAGAAGACAACACTACTCCCTCCTCGGAGGGGAATGAATCAGAGAGGCCTCCCTGGAGAAAAGTGTCATTTGAGCAAGGCATGGAAGGAAGATTTCAGAGATAAGAGCATGCGCAGCAGAGTCAAGTGAACCCGGGATCAAATCTCAGTTCTACAATTTCTTTGCTGTGTGATCTTGGGCAGATGACCTCCCCTCTCTGGGCTTCCTCTTATAAAAGGAAGCATCTCCCTTTAGTTCCCTGTGTTGGTGTGGGACTTACCTTAAAGGAGAAGCTCTGTGGGAGATGCTGTCCTGTAGTCGTGACCCTACATTCAGATGTCACTACTATGGGGCTTCAAAGATGTGAGCGGGAGAGATTCTCAAGTGAGAGTCCCAAGCAACCCTGTCTCGGGAAACATCCTGCACTGATGGAAAGATTCCAATCTTCACTGGCCCATACGGTAGCCACCAGGGACCCCTGGGACCCCTGCTTCGAACTAGCAGCTGGGGCAACTGAGAAACTCAGTTTTTTATTTTAATTCATTTGCATCTGAGTACCACCGAGAGCTGGTGATTACCACATAGGGCACCACGGATCTGAAGGCCATTCTAGGCAGTGACACCAACTTGAGAAAAGGCCTGGAGGCATGAAAATTATACAGCCCAGAGGATCTGTCTTTGTCTCCTGTGGCTGCTGTAAGAAGTGGCGATAAACTTAGCAACTCAGAAGAGTACAAATTTATCCCATTAAAGTTTTGGAGGTCAGGCACCTACAATCAAGGTGTCAACAGGCCCCTTCCTGCATTCCTTGGCCTATGGCCCTTTTCATCCATCACTCTGATAGCTCTTTCCTCTGTCAAATTTCCTGCTCGTGACTCTGACCCTCCTGCCTCCATCTTAAAAGGATCCTTGGGATTGCCTTGGCCCCACCCAGATCATCTGGGATGCTCTCCCCCCGTCAAGATCCCTAATCACACCTGTGAAGTTCCCTTTGCCATGTAAGGTCGCATATTCCCCGGTTCAGGTGTTTCGGATGTGGACCCCATTAGGGGTCCTGATTCTGTCCACTGCAGTGGTCTGAACAGCTAGAACATAAGTGCGTCCAGCGGCAGAGAGAAGCCTTGAATAGCAAACTAAGGAGCCGGGACATAGATAGTTCCTTCAAAACAGAGCCATAATCTGTCACCTTCTCACCACCTCTGCTAGTACCCTGACCCAAGTGTGCATTTCTTCTTGTTTGGACCGCAGCAGTAGTCTCTTCGCCAAAGCAGTAGCTCATGTTCCGTCCCCCTCCCCCATAGTCTGGTCTCCATCAGCAACCAGAGGTATCCTATTAAAATCTAAGTCAGATCAAGACACGACTCTGCTCCAAATCAGGTTGCCTGATTTAGGAAAAAAAAATTTTTTTTACAGAATGCTCACTTGAATTTAAATTCAGATAAACAACAAATAATTTTTATTTGAAAGGATTTTTCAAGATTTTTATTTTTTTTCAAGACTTTCCTTATTTATTTGAAAGAGAGAACGAGCAGTGGGGAGGAACAGGGGAAAAGGGAGAGTCTTAAGCAGACTCCACGCTGACCATAGAGCCTGGCTCGGGGCTCCATCCTGATCACAACTTGAGCCGAAACCAAGAGTCAGACGCTTAACTGACTACGCCACCCAGACACCAGTAAATATTTTATTTTTAAGTCATCTCTATACCCAATGTGGGGCTTGAACTCACAACCCCAAAATTAAGAGTCACATGCTCCACTGACTGAGCCAGCCATGCACCCCCAACAACAAATACTTTCTTTAAGATTTTATTTATTTATTTGTCAGAGAGAGAGAGAGAGAGAGCAGGGGGAGCAGCAGGCAGAGGGAGAACAGACTCCCTGCTGAGCAAGGAGCCAGATGTGGAACTCAATCCCAGGATCCTGAGATCATGACCTGAGCTGAAGGCAGAGGCTTAACTGACTGAGCCACCCAGATGTCCGAACAAATAATTTTTTTTTAAGTATGTCTCAAATGTTGCATGGGACATACTCATGCTAAACAAACAAACAAACAAACAACTTTTTTGCTGTTTATCTGAAACTCAAATTTAATTTGGTGTATATTTTATCTGATAACTGTAGCTCAGAACACTGCCATGGCTCTCCAAACACTTACTATGGCCTGGAAGGCTTTCAAATCCAGCCCCCCACTACCTCTCTCCCTCTGTCTCACCCTACTTTCCCTCTTGCTGCCTCTGCTTCATCCACATTGGCCTCTTTGCTCTTCCTGAAATATGCCGAGCATATTGTGCCTCAGGGCCTTTGTACTTGCTGCTCCCAGTGCTTGCCATGCTTTCCTGCCAGATTTAAGCATGACTCCTCCCTCCCTTCCTCAGGTTTGGGCTCAAATATCACCTTACTCAATGGGCCTTGCCTAGCTTACTTATATCCCTGCTCCACTCAGTCCTCTTTGTCCCCTTTAGGTTAGCCCTTGCCACGACTTGTTATATTGCATATCTTCTCCTTTGTTTATTTCCTGTCTTCCTCCAGTAAAATGCCGGCTCCCTGGGCGCAGGGATTTGTGTTTCTTGGTCACTGCTATTTCCTCAGTGCCTATAACAGGGCCTTACACTGAATGTTTGTTCAGTGAATGTTTGTTGAATGAATAAAGAAAGAAATTATATCATTGAGCCACTGGATCCAGCTATGCCTGAAGCTAGCTTGTGAATCCGAGGGTTGCACACAGTCCAGTTTCCTTCCAGCCTACACCGCCATCTCCGAGACTAGATCATGGCTGGTGGATTTCTGGCCGACGGCATTTTCATCCTTGCTCTGTGACTCCTTTAGGGCCCGTCGACAGGCAGCTGGTAGTGATCTGCGCAGTTGAGTCCTCCCAAAATACAAGAAGAGCACAGGATTGAGACAGCTGTGAGCCAGAGCGAGGCCGTTGACCAGCGGCTCAGCCTGCAGGGCCCGGGCCAGGAGCGTGGAGTGTGGGGCAGCAGCCGTGATGACCAGCCCCAGCAGGTGGTAGGGGGCCCAGCAGACAAAGAAACCCACCACTACGGCCATGCCCAGAGGCCAGCGGTGTCCGGCAGCGCGGCACAGAAGGGCACCATGGCAGCTGGCCACGACCACCAGTGGCCCCAGGAAGCCAAAAATAAAGCGGGTGGCGGTCACCGTGCTCTCCAGCACCACAGAGCCGCCGTAGTCCACCACGCACTCCAGCAGGTGAGGGAAATGCTCCCGGTGCAACCGGCGGTAGATGGCCGAGGGCACAGTGAGCAGAAAGGCCACGGTCCAGGCGACCCCGCAGGCTACCTGCACCCGGCGCGCCCGCCCCGCCGCAGCCCCCCAGCTGGGCCTGAAGGCCAGCAGGCAGAGGTCCGCGCTGAGGGCGGCCAGAAGGAGCACGCTGGCGTACATGGACAGCAGGATGATCGAGGGCAGCGCCCGACACCCCGCCGCCCCGTACGGCCAGTGGCCCCCGCGCGCTAGGGGCACCGCCAGGAGGGGCAGAGACGCACAGCAGAGCAGATCGGCCACGGCCACATGTAGGAACCAGGTGGCCCCAACCCTCCGGCGGGCCTCTTTCCAGGTCACCCAGGCCACCATCGCGTTGCCGGGCACCCCCACCAGGAAGACGGCGGCGTACAGCAGAAACACGGCGGTGCGCAGTGGGTAGGCGGAGATGCAGGTGCCGTCCATGCAGTCCACGGGGAGATCCGGAACCCCGTCGTAATCCCCATACTCGTAGCTGAGAGAAGTATTCTCCATCCAGGTCCCAGACACCTGAACGGGAGAGAAATCATGGAAGCTCCTTGACAAACCCCTCAGAGTGTGGGAACCCCCCACTAGCCGCTTGGAAGCTGGACTAGGACAGCGTCAGAACTCCAGTGCGTCCTAATATTGGAATTCTAGAAGACTAACATCTTAGAACTCGCTGGGGAGCATCCTGGAATTTGAGAATAGGGCCCCATCAGAACCCCAGCAGGTCAGGAGACTGGAATTCTAGAATACCAGAGGTTGAGGACACTAACCCATGAGCATCCTGGAATTCTAGAGCATTGCCGTGCTAGAACCTGATCGTGATAAAGAAAATATTTTGGAGTCCCAAAATAGTACACTATTAGAACCCCTGGGTGGCCGAGTAAGTTAAGCCTCTGCCTTCAGCTCAGGTCATGATCTCAGGGTCCTGGGATCCAGCCCTCCATCGGGCTCTCTGCTCAGCTGGGAGCCTGCTTCCTCCTCTCTCTCTGCCTGCCTCTCTGCCTACTTGTGATCTCTCTCTCTGTCAAATAAATTAAAAAAAAAAGAAAAAGAAAAAGAACCCCAGCCAATTATTATTTGGAATTCTAGAACAGCACTGTGTGACTCAACATTGGTGTTGATGGAAATGTTCTTTTTTTTTTTTTTAAGATTTTATTTATTTATTTGAGAGAGGGAGAGAGCCCAAGATGGGTGAGAGGGGCAGAGGGAGAAGCTGACTCCCCACTGAGCAGGGAGCCTGATTCGGGACTCAATCCCATGACCCTGGGATCATGAGCTAAAAGCAGACACTGAACTAACTAAGCACTCAGGCACCCCTAGAATTTAAAATATTAGAATCCGAATATCCATCAAGAGGGGGAAAGGTTAATACATATTGACAGCAAAAGTACTTGTCTTAATTCTTCTTCATTGGTGTTTTTGAATCTTGGTGCCATGAAAAATGCCTCTCTGGAACAATTAAGTCGTTTTGTTTTTTATATAAACTCGATCATAAACCCAGACCACGAAGTGCACACATCACGTAGCGCCAGCTCTCTGGGTTTCACAAGCTTATCACAGCCAGGAGACGGGCACCCAGACCAAGAAACAGAACTTTCTAGAATCCTACTACAAGCAGTTTCTGAAAATCATGATGGTGTTAGGAAAACAAGAAAAATAAAATGTTGAATTCTCTGCCCAGGAGATTCCTTCATTCATTCATCCATTCATTCCAGAAAGTTCCTGAGTACCTTCTCTCTTCCAGGCACTGCTGCACACCAGGGGATATGACAAACAAAAGAAAAAATTCTTTCTCTTGGAGTTGACACTCTAGCGGGAGGAGTCAGATAAGGAAGAAATAAGTCAAAAAAGGAATAAATAAGCGAAATATAGTGTCTTAGAAGGTGATAAATGCTAGAGAAAAAAAAATCACACAGGGGATTTTAAGTGAGTGGTCAAGGAGGGATTTTCTGAGGAGGTGACCCTTGAGCAAAGCCATAAAGTGAGGGACGAGCCATGTGGGGATCTGAGAGAAGAGAGTTCCAGGCAGAGGGAATAGCCAGTGCAAAGGCCCTGAGGTGAGAACATGATGGTCATGTTCAAGGAACAGTGAGGATGCCAGTGTGGCTGGAGTGGAGTAGGTAAGGCAGAGAAGGGGAAGGTAAGAACAGAAAGATATCATGGACCATGGAAGGCTTTGTGAAGACATTTATCTTTTATGTCCTTTGAGATTGGGGCCATAGGAGGATGCTAAGCAGTGAGGTGACACAATCTATCATAGCAATAATAATAATAATATAATATTGCTATTACTGTCATAATAATAGAATATATAGTAATAGAATATATAATATATAATAATGTTATTAGTAATATTAATATATTAACATTATATAATAGTAATATACAAATATATACTAGTATATACTAGTATTATATATCAAATATATTAAATATTATATATTAGTATGTTATATATAAATATATAATATACTGTGACTATATTATATAATATATAAAAATATATACTATCTATAATATGCTATATACTTACTATATATTATATATAACATAATATATTATATAAAAATATATAATTAGTAATAGATTACTATATATCCATATAATACATATTATAAATTATTACTATGATAGTAATAAAATATATAATATAATAACATATTACTATTACTTACCACTATATTATTATTATTATTATTATTATTATTATTATTAGAAGCCGTCCTCCATTGAGCCCACTGTGTTATGTGTTGAGCATTGCTCAGGAACCTTTAAATCTTAAATCATTTGATCCTTGTAACAACGCTCTGATTCTTTTTTTTTTTAACTAATTTTTTAAAAGATTTTTTTATTTATTCATTTGACAGGCAGAGATCACAAGTAGGCAGAGAGGCAGGCAGAGAGAGAGGGGGGAAGCAGGCTCCCTGCTGAGCAGAGAGCCCAATGTGGGGTGCGATCCCAGGACCCTGAGATCATGACCTGAGCTGAAGACAGAGGCTTAACCCACTGAGCCACACAGGCACCCCAACCCTCTGATTCTAATACTATCCTTTTACGCAGGCTATTATACCCATTCTGCAGACAAGAAAACTGGGGCCCAGAGACGTAACTTACCTAAGATCATTCAGGTAAGCAAGTAACAGTTGAGTTTTGAACCGTGTCAGGCCCACTCTGGAACTCTGGGCCCCAGAACACATTCACCCAAAAGCCTTAGATTCAGAAGACAGCAGGTGGCACAGCCGGTGGCCCTGAGCAGACCTGGGCTCCATAACTCGGTTTCACTTGGCTCTCTCTCTTGGTTTCCTCATCTGAGAAGTGAGTCACAGAGGTGAACCTACCTCACCAGTTTGGGGAAGGCGACGTGTGATAAAGCTCGTGGCACAGGGAAAAGGGCTCAGGCGGATGGTAGGTCATCCCCCCTGTGTCCGAATGGCCTGACCCTGAGGCTCCCTGCTGGCTCTCATGGGCGAGCCGGCACTCCCCAGGGCTCAAGCTGGCATTAATGCAACAGGAAAAGCAGAGGGGAAGTGGAGTGTTGCCCTGTCCCCTCCTTCCTGCCAAGTAATTGCCAAGAGGCCCAGCCACTTTGTGTGTGTGTGTGTGTGTGTGTGTGTGTGTGCACGTGCGTGTGTGTTTGGAGTCTGGCATGCTGCTTTCGTAGTATTTTCATCACTAGAGTAAAAGGTGTGCAGCCTTTAAAAATTCAGACCCTCACCAGCTGTGTGATCTTGGGCAAGTCACTTAACCTCTCTTTTCTTCAGCATCCTCGTCTGTAAAATGAGAATAATACTATTCCTACCTTAGAGGCGATTCGGCAGGTGAATCGGAGTGGAGAGCTGGACACAGTGCCTGGACCCAGAGAGCATTAGTCGTGTGGAAGTTGCTGGTACCTACTGGTACGCAGGCACACCCTCTCTCCCAACCCTCAGACCCCGCCCTGCCCAGCTTTTACTGGTCAAAATCCAGGAACTCTAACGTTGGCAGCTCAACCAACTGTGGTATTTCCCTTTGAATATCTCTAACAGAAATGCAACATCCAACAGCTACTGTGTTATCTCCTAATCTTTTCCACATAACGAGTGTGTTTTCCATCCACTGCCCTATCTGCACACACATCAGCCCTTTCCTGCAGCCACTGGAGTATCAGCCCACGTGCTGGATGGGCCGGGCTCATGAACCAGCGTCGGACTGTAAATAAAGGACGTTTAATGATAGTCACGAAGAGCCTTATTATTTTATCATCATTTTGTACAGTAAATTAGATTCATGTCTACATAGAAAACACAATTACCATTATTATAATAATTATCATTTTATAATGGTTACGATAGCCGATGACATTTACCAAGTACCTATCACGGATCAGGCCGAGCCCTTATGACAAGCGCCCGAAGTTCGTATTCTTGTGACGCTCCATTTCCCAAACGTCCGCGGCTTTGGGCTCCGCCATGTCCCTGGCATCTAGAAAACCACGCGGCACCCAGCCAAGTGCTTTGTTGCTATTTAGCGAGTGAAAGAATAAAGAGGGAAACTGAGGCACAGAGCAGCAAAGGGGTCACTTAGGTTTCTCTCTCGGTTCCTTGAGCCCACAGGAACCCGTGTGCGTGCGCTCGGCGTGGGTGTGTTTGTAAGTCACCCATTCTTGTTGGAACTTCTGTCTAGGGAACCGCGGGGCCAAATCCACGGACACCTCGCCCCTCCCCCCAGAGAAGCACACACATGCTCATCAAAAGACCCGTGCCAGGAAAGACTTTCCTATGGGAAGTCACCCAGTGTCACCCTCAGGGGAATGCATAAACGTATCCTGGTATGGGGGCACCTGGGGGGCTCAGTCGGTTAAGTGTCTGCCTTTGGCTCTAGTCTTGGGATCGAGTCCCGCATCCGGCTCCCTGCTCGGCAGGAACCTGCTTCTCCCTCTCCCTCTGCCCTCTGCCGCTCCCCCTGCTTTGTGCTCTCTCCTCTCTCTCTTGCTCTCAAATAAATAAATAAAATCTTTAAAAAAAAAAAAAAGGAGAAACCATAGCGTGGTGTACTCGGGCCGTGGAATATTCTATAGCAGAACAAAGCGCACAGGCGAATGTGGATGGATTTCACACAGACGCTGCTGAGGGTAAGGAGGCAGACAGAGGCGCAGGGGAGGTGGCTGAGGGATACCACTCACATCAAGTTCAAAACCAAGCAGGAGAGGTCTGTGGGGGTGGGTAGGGGCGGGGCGGGGGAACAGGGGGGCACATCGACACTAGGTCTGTGCTCCTCCTTGAGCCGGGAGCCCATTCCCTGTGCACACCCGGCTCGTGGAGACACACAGAGCTTCCCAGCTCTGACGTGTGTGTGTCTGTTATCCGTGGAACTAAAATTAAATCTTCCTTCTTAGGAAGCGGAATTGGTGAGTCGAAGGACTAGTTCACTGGACAAGTGGCCGTTGGATGGGTTTTCCAGAAACTGCAAGGGCTCCTGGAGTTTGGAGAATGGCCCTTTGCCCTACACCTGAGCGTGCCAGATGTGTGGATGCTCTGACCGGAAGCTTTTCTGTTGGGCCGCCTGGGAGAATTCCAAGAGCCTGGAATTCCAGTGTGGTGGTCATAAGATCCCACCTCTCCAATTCTCCATCTGATTCCAGATTCTGAGAAGTATTCGCCTACAAAGCTGAGATGACAGGGCGCCTGGGTACCTCAGAGGGTTAAGCCTCTGCCTTTGGCTCAGGTCATGATCTCAGGGTCCTGGGATCGAGCCCCACATTGGGCTTTGCTGGGGGAGGGAGGGAGCCTGCTTCCCCCTCTCTCTCTCCCTGCCTCTCTGCCTACGTGTGATCTCTGTCTGTCAAATAAATAAATAAAATCTTAAAAAAAAAAAAAAAAAAAGCTGAGATGGCCCAATGCCATCCTCCCTCCCTCCCTCCTTCCCTCCATCCTCACCTTGACCAGATGCCACTTGGAAATCCTATCTGGACTCACAGCCAGGACCCGGGAGGTCTGGGGTCTTTCCCAGCGTCCGGCAGCTGGTGGATTCCTGCAAGTCCGTCCCCCTTGCCAGAGCTCCTATGGGACGCTGAGCACTGCCACTTCCCGGGCCCCAGCAAATCTTCATAACCAGGGGAAAATGGGAGTGGCCTTTTCCTACTCCAAGGGTGTGTTTGTCCTGTATTCTTCCCATGACTCACACATCCCAAAATTACTGGGCAGCAAATGAAACTGGAGAGAACTCAGGTGGGTGGAGGGTTGACCCAGGGTCACCAACCCCGGCAGCAAGGCCACCAGTTCCTGGAAGCTGGACCTGCATGCGGTCTGACCTCGAAGGCCTGGGGTCTTGGCTGGAACTCACTCCCCCAGGGGGCCCTCTGAGGTCATCCTCAGAGAGCACCCACGCACAGCCCGCTACCCTCCTCCCAGCCTCCAGCTGTGTACCAGCCCCCTCTCTCTGCCCTCTGCAGAGCCTTGAAGACAGATAAATATTCCTCCGGCCTGCCGTGTACTGAGGGAGACAGCTCAGGGTCACATTCCCGACAAAAAGGCCAAGGCCACCAACCACAGGGCAGACAGAACACAAACAAATCCCCTCCATCCTGTTCCCCCCAGCTTCCTGTCTCTGAAATGGGAACATGTTGACCATTGTGGTCCCTAACCTCCCTCCCAGCACAGGTGCAGGGGCTGAGAACGTGAACTTGAGGGCCAGAATGATGAGATTCATAGTCCAGGTCCACCGTGGGTGAGACCGGGGGCCTCGGCCTCTCTGGGCCTCAACTTCCTCCTCTGTGCAATGGCCGTTCTGCCACGAGCAACAAATGGGTAAAGAGATTTCAAGCACTTCGGTGGGTTCCCGGCACATGGGCACATCAACTATGCCTACCAAGGACGTTACTGACGTGTTGAATTAACAAGGACGAAAAGAATACAATGGAAGTTAAAATTTCCATTTCAAGAAGGCTTAGCAAGAGGAAGTGGTTCTCCAGTTTAAGAACCCTTAGTCCGGGGCGCCTGGGTGGCTCAGTGGGTTAAAGCCTCTGCCTTCGGCTCGGGTCATGATCTCGGGGTCCTGGGATCAAGCCCCGCATCGGGCTCTCTGCTCCGCGGGGAGCCTGCTTCCTCCTCTCTCTCTGCCTGCCTCTCTGCCTACTTGTGATTTCTCTCTGTCAAATGGATAAAATCTTTAAAAAAAAAAAAAAAAAAAAAAAGAACCCTTAGTCTGCTGTTCTGTGTGTGGGGGTGTACGTCGCTCTGTGCGTGCCTTGGAGTCGAGGGGATAGGTTTACACATTTCCTTTGATGTTGTTTAGGGAATAAAATCGTGTTGTTTGAGGAAGTTGTTCTGAGTCAACAAACGAGCTCACTGTGTGACCTGTGACATGTCTCATCCTCTCCCATGATGACCGCGTCTTGGCGGAGCCTTGTCCTGGCCCCAGACCCTCCCGATGAGATGACAACAGCAGAAGCGCAGGGTGGGGACTGTCCTTCATCAGCCCAAACTTCCCCTGATCTCAAGTGCACAGGGGGGTGTCTCTCAGATCAGTAGGGTTTCATAAACACCGTGGCCTTGGGGCGCACGTTTCTCACGTTTCTCAGATTCGGGGGTGGGGGGTGAGGTTTTCTGCCTGAGCAGAAAGTCAGATGCAAAGTCGCACGCAGGGTCCAATCCCAGGACCCTGAGATCATGACCTGAGCGGAAGGCAGAGGCTTAACCCACTGAGCCATCCAGGCGCCCCCCCCTCTCCGGGGACACAGCTTTAATAGAAAAGGAGGGTCTGCCCTGGGGGTGGGATTTCTTTTTATAGCCACTCCAAAAGATCCAAGTACCAGCCCCTCAACATGGGGGTAGCTAGAAGAAGAAGATCTGAGACAGTGACGTTGACATGGGAAATTGCCATGTTGTGGGTCAAAAAGGATTGTGGAGCGCCTGGGTGGTTCAGTCCCTTAAGCCTCTGCCTCTGGCTCAGGTCATGATCCCAGGGTCCTGGGATTGAGTCCCACATCGGGCTCCCTGCTCTGTGGGGAGCCTGCTTCTCCCTCTCCCTCTGCTGCTCCCCCAGCTTGTGCTCTCTCACACACACACACAAATAAAGAAATAAAATCTTTTAGTTATTTATTTATTTGACAGAGAGATCACAAGTAGGCAGAGAGGCAGGCAGAGAGAGGGGGAAGCAGGCTCCCTGCTGAGCAGAGAGCCCGATGCTGCGATGCGGAGCTCGATCCCAGGATCCTGGGGTCAGGACCTGAGCCAAAGGCAGAGGCGTAACCCACTAAGCCACCCAGGCGTCCCAAGAAATAAAATCTTAAAAAAAAAAAAAAAAAGAGTTGCATTCCAGCAAATCTGTAACGAGAAAACAGTTCAGCGGTTGCCAGGGGCTGGAGGGTGGATGGGGTTTTTTGGGGTGATGCAAATGTTCCAGAACGAGAGAATGGTAACAGTTGCACCCACCGGCAATGTACTAAATGCCATGAATGGTGAATTTTATGTGACTTGTATTTTATAATTTTTTAAGTAATAATTAATAAGTCGTTACACCCCTTCACCCCAAAAATAGGATGAAGTTTGGCAGTTTCTTAGAGTTCAACCTAACCTAATTTTTAAATTAATTTTTTTTTTTTTAGAAATTTTCTTTTTAAGTAATCACTACCCACAAAGTGGGGTTCAAACCTACGACACTGAGATCAAGAGTCAAACTCCACCGACTGAGCTGGCCAGGTGACCCCGACCTGACACAATTATAGAAATCTGAAAGGGTAAATGAATGCCTAATATGGGGAAACAAGTCCCTTTTGAACAATGTATATTATTACGTGATATTTGATGCACAGAAAAGAGTGTAGGTAACATCCGTGTGAGCTGTCAAGATCAACTGTCAAACAAGCAATCGTAAAAACCACCGTCGGTCTTCGAGTCTTTGAATCTCAACATCAAGGCTCAGTAAACTTTTTCAGTAAAATAACAAGGAGTAAATATTTGGGGTTTCGCTGGCCAAGAGGTCCCTCGTGGTCTCTGCCACAGTGACTCAATCTGCCGTGGTGGCATCAAAGTGGCCACAGACTGAATGGCCATAGCCGTGTTTCGATAAAACTTTATTTCAAAAACAAGCAGTGGGCCACATTTGGCCCCCATGCTGGAGTTTGCTGACTCCTGATCTAGGTCAAAGACTCTGAAGTCTTGAAATTACAGACTCGTAGAACATTGGAACCCTAGGCTATTGGATCCAAGGGATCCAACAGTGTGAGTTGCAGACTATTTGAATCATGGGATTCTAGAACGTCACAGCAGAGCTCGGGAGTGGTAGACAGATAGTGCTCCAGCTGCTGGGTGTTAGAATTTTGTAGATGGTCTGGACATTAGTGAAGGCGTTCTCTCAAGCCCTCTGCTGTCCAGTATGGTAGCCACTGGCCCCAGGAGGCTCCCAGGCATTTGGAATGTGAGGGCCTCTGAGATGCTGTGAGTGGAAAATATACCCCAGACTTCAAAGATGGGTAAGAAAAAACAATGTGAGGGGCACCTGGGTGGCTCAGTGGGTTAAGCCACTGCCTTTGGCTCAGGTCATGATCTCAAGGTCCTGGGATCGAGCCCCATATCAGGCTCTCTGCTCACCAGGGAGCCTGCTTCCCCCTCTCTCTCTGCCTGCCTCTCTGCCTACTATCTCTCTCTGTCAAATAAATAAATAAAATCTTTAAAAAAAAAGCAATGTGAGATCTCTTGATAACCTTTTCTATTGATCACCTATTAAAATGATAATACTTTAAATATATTTGGTTTAATAAAATATATCACCCAAAAAACAAAATATATCACCCAAACGCATGTTATCTGATTCTTTTGGTTGCTCTTTGCTTATCTCTCTTTGCTTAGCTGCTGGAAAAACGCAAGCTCCCTTTTGTGGCTCACATCGTGTATTAGCGTGAAACCTGGAGTGACCCGCTCCTGGAGGTCAGAGGTGTGGGGCCCGGGGAAGGTCACGTGACACAGATGCAGGGGAGAAGGCTCTAATCCAGGCCCTGGAGAGCCTGGTCCGAGGCATAGGTGGGTGGGTGGGTGACAGGGGACTTGGTGGTGGGGGTGTGGCCGGGGACGGACACAGACAACTCAGCCAAACCCAATTATCCACTTCCTTTCCCACCACTTCCTCTTCGGGACTTGTTGATGCAGCAGATCCCCCAAGCCCCAGATGTGGCAATGGCCTGGCCCTTCAGCCTACTTCCCTCCCCGGCAGGGCTGATCAACACCTCAGAGAAGCCACCTGGATCCACACTGGCTGGCCTCCAAGTGTTTCTAGAAGACCACTGTGGGGTCTGGCTCTAGGAACAGCATCTCCTTCCCAGATCAGAGCGAGGGAAAGACCTCACTGCCTATGGTGCCCCCTCCCCAAACCAGGAAAGCTAACGTCTGGCCAGGAACAGAGATGGAGAGAGGGTGTGCGGGCAATGGGGGGTAGAGGAGGAAGTCAAGAAGGACTTCCTGGAGGAGGCTTCATCCTGAAAGAAGGTAGAATAGGGACAGTGCCTGAGTGGCTCAGTGGCTTAAGCGTCTGCCTTTGGCTCAGGTCATGATCCCATGGTCCTGGGAGTGAGTTTCGCATCAGGCTTCCTGATCAATGGGGAGCCTCCTTCTCCCTTTCCCTCTGCCTGCTGCTCCCCCTGCTTGTGTTCTGTCAAATAAATAAAATCTTTTTTTTAAAGATTTTATTTATTTATTTGGCAGACAGAGATCACAAGTAGGCAGAGAGGCAGGCGGGGTGGGGGTGGGGAAGCAGGCTCCCCGCTGAGCAGAGATCCCGATGCCGGGCTCGATCCCAGAACCCTGGGATCACAACCTGAGCTGAAGGCAGAGGCTTAACCCACTGAGCCACCCAGGCACCCCAAATAAATAAAATCTTAAAAAAAAAAAAAAAAGAATAGGGACAGGGATGATCTTTTAAAAACAGGCCAGCCGCTGGAAGATCAGACAGGAAGTGAGGGAGAGACCCAAGTCTGGGAAGATGGGGGAGCTTCGACCTGGAAGGGTGTTGGGTGGGAAGGCGGTGGCCTCCAGCCTGGGTCCCAGGCACAGGCATGGTAACTTTGTGGACTGGGATGGGGATTTGAGGGGAGGGGAAGGCTTTCGAGAACGTGCCAAGGTCAACTGGAGCAAGGTCAGGGGTTGCAGAGGGCACATCATGAAGAGAGAGCCGAGAAGATATCAGTGAAGCTGTAACTGTGCGAAGCATGTTGGAGACAGAGAACCCCAGAACGCCAGCCTTTAAGGGCCGAGGAAGAAACTCTGCCAATTGGAGGCAGCAAGAAAGGGTCTCAGAGAGAGGACACCCAGCTGTGGGAAGAGGGCGGGGAGGGATGTTGGTTGTCTAGCTAGAAGGGACATCCAAGGGGCGCCTGGGTGGCTCAGTCGTTAAGCCTCTGCCTTCAGCTCAGGTCATAATCCTGGGGTCCTGGGATGGAGCCCTGCATCGGGCTCCCTGCTCAGCGGGAAGCCTGCTTCTCCCTCTCCTGCTCCCCCTTCTCGTGCTCCCTCTCTTGCTGTGTCTCTCTCTGTCAAATAAATAAAATCTTTAAAAAAAAAAAAAAAAGGAAGAAGGAGAAGGGACATCCAAGATCACAGGGACTCTTGGGGTGGTACCGGGTGCCTCCCCCCAGACCTGAGGCTTCGTTCTCCGCCAACGACCGTGGTGCCTGGAGATCTGCACATGTCCTGACATTTATTACCACACACACAGCACCTTCTAGAAACCCAACAGAGCACCTGTCCTACATGCTCAGAGAGTGTCTTTTTTTTTTTATGTATTTACTTATTTGAAAGAGAGGGCACACACACACACACACACACACACACACACACACACAAACGGGGCGGTGGGGAGGGGCAGAGGGAGAGAGAGAGAATCTCAAACAGGTTCACTCCCTGCTCAGCAGGGAGCCTGACACTGGGCTCGATCCCTGACCCTGAGATCATGACCTGAGCCAAAATCAAGAGTCTGATGTTCAACTGATTGAGCCACCCAGGCACCCCCAAGGCATTGCCTTTAAATGAAAGTTGTTCCCTGGGCAGATAGGACAATACTGCCCTAGCAGGATCCAAAAGCATTTGGCCAGAGTCACGCAAGATCCCAGCCCAGCCCTGAGGGCTGTTCCCTGGGCTCAACCTGCTGTTCCAAAGAGGGAGGACGAGGCTATACCCACGTTGTCCACTTTGGAAAGGCCACCAGCCCCATGTGGCTGTGCAACTGAAATGGGCCAGTCCGAATTGAGACATGCTGATGTGTGACCCATACCCAAAATTTTGAAGACTTGGGGGCACCTGGGTAGCTCAGTTAGTTAAGCATCAGACCTGATTTTGGCTCAGGTCATGATCTCAGTGTTGTGAGATCGAGCCCCATGATGGGCTCCGTGCCCAGCGGGGAGTCTGCCTGGGATTCTCTCTCTCTCCCTCTGCCCCCCCACCCCCACCCTCCGCTCACTCACTCTCTCTCTAAAATAAGTAAATAAAATCTTTTTTTGTTAAAGATTTTATTTATTTATTCGACAGACAGAGATCACAAGTAGGCAGAGAGGCAGGCTGAGAGAGGAAGGGAAGCAGGCTCCCTGCAGAGCAGAGAGCTCTATGCGGGGCTTGATCCCGGGACCCCAAGAACCTGACCTGAGCCGAAGGCTGAAGCTTTAACCCACTGAGCCACCCAGGCACCCCAGTAAATAAAATCTTTAAAAATATATTTTGGATATATTGTGTTAGGGAAAATATAGCATGACTGTAATAATATTTTATATATTAAGTATTATTATATAATATAATAAAATATATTAGTAGCATTATTACAATACTATATTAATATAGTGTTAATATGTTAATATACATTTTCTATATCATGTAATGCAATTATGTTTTATATTATCTAATCATAAATATAATTTTGTATAACAATTATGTAACATTGTTATTCATAAAATACATATCTAATATTCATATGATATAATTAATATATCAGTATAATTGTTAACATATAATTATATCAAATACATTATTATTTAATCTCTTTTTAATTTTTTTTTAAGATTTTATTTATTTATGTGAGAGAGAGCATGAGAGGTGAGAAGGTCAGAGGGAGAAGCAGACTCCTTGCTGAGCAGGGAGCCCGACGCAGGACTTGATCCTGGGACTCCAGGATCATGACCTGAGCCGAAGGCAGTCACTTAACCAACTGAGCTGCCCAGGCGTCCCTCTTCTTAATATTTTTAAGTTAATGTATTTATTTAAGTCATCTCCACACCCAACGTGGGGCTCAGGCTCACAACCTTGAGATCTAGAGGCTCACCCTCCCCTGAGTCAGCCGGGCGCCCCTGGTTCTCCTTAATTTTTTAGAGTGACAACTAGTAAATTGAAAACTACCGGGGGACTCACATCATATTTCTGTCGGACGGTGCTGGTCTGTACAATATTTCTAGCCAATCCACACACAAGCACACACACACACACACAAAACACCAGAGAGAAATGTTTTAAAGTTATTTATAAATAACATGACATTAAGATGTTGTTGGTTTTTTTAATTTTCATTATTCAAGTGCTACAGACTAGTTTTTTCTTCTTTAAGAAGAAAAGCAGGGGGAGGAGCAGCAGGGGTGGGGGTTGGAGAGAATCTAGGCAGACTCCCCACTGAGCTCAGACAGTGCCTCCTCCCAAAGCGGGGCTTGATCCCAGGACCCCAGATCATGAGCTGCCAAAATCAGGGGTCAGACACTTAACCCACTAAGCCACCCAGGCGCCCCCAGGCTTTTTTTTTAAGTCGAAATGTTACATGATTGATAGAGCATTCCTTGAAAGGGCAAATGTGGAGAGCGGAATCATGGTTGTCAAGGGTCCAGGTTAGGGCTGGGGGGCTGGAGGGACATGGGGGGGGCTGACAAAGGGCATAAAAGGGATGCCAATGGTGATGAACATGTCCTGCCCCTCGAGGGTATCAATGTCAACATCCTAGTAATGATCATTATTTTTAAGGTTATTTATTTATTTATTTATTTATTTGACAGAGATCACAAGTAAGCAGAGAGGCAGGCAGAGAGAGAGGAGGAAGCAGGCTCCCTGCTGAGCAGAGAGCCCGATGCGGGGCTCGATCCCAGGACCCTGGAATCATGACCCGAGCAGAAGGCAGAGGCTTTAACCCACTGAGCCACCCAGGCACCCCAAAATCCTAGTAATGATCTTGTAACATCATTTTGCAAGAGCTTCCCATAGTGAAGCAGGTCAAGGGCACACAAGATCCCCTGTATCATTTCTTACAACTGCATGGGAATTCACAGCAAGAGCAAAATTCAAAGTTTCTTCATGTCTAAAGAAAAGTTTCTTTTCTTTCTTTTTGAGAAGTGCACACAAAACAGCAGTTTATGAAGTAAAAAGTCAAATTTCCCTGTGACCATCTTACCCCGAGATCCCCAACCAACGTTTCCCAACCTCTCCTTCACATCTGCTTTCCACCAGAACCATGTAACATCTCTTGACTTCATGCATTTTCTCAAAACCCAATTACGTAACAGTTTAACTTGCTGCTTGTCTTTAAACCAATTCGCTGAGAAAAGCTTAGCCAGTGCATTTTGCCTTGTCCTTGACCAGAATATGTTTTGAGAGGGTCCTTACAGTTTTTTTTCCCCATGTATTTATAAAATAAATACATCACTATTGTTTAAAGGTTGGAATGTTTCCATGTGTCTGTTTTCTCTGTGTCCAATGTGTTCTATTCACCACCTTACCTCGCGCACAGACAGACAGACAGAGGGGACACCCGTTGGGGGAGCTGCCAGTAATACCGGTTTCTGCTTGTTTCCAAAGCCCTTGGATGGAAAGAAAAGTCGAGGGTCCCTAGAGGGACCCGTTCATCCTGCAAGCGCAGGAGGACCCGTCTGGGAAAGATGGAAAGGAATGGAGGAACGTTCACTCAAACATCAGCACCGCACCAAGGGCTGGGGGCAAAAGAGGCAGAGAGAGAAGGGACAGGCGGGAAAGGGGGGTGAGCACTGAGCAGATGGGAGGGAGGCTGGGAGGCCCTCTCCTCACACCTACTGGCTCTTCACGGCTGTGGTGTCCACCGTGGAGAGGGTGAAGGACTTGCTGTCCCTGCCCAGGGACTCCTCAGTCAGCACCTGCCGCAGCCTGGCCGGGAGGGACTTGAGGAAGCGGCTGTGGAATCCCTGGGCGGCCACCACGTAGATGATGGGGTTTATACAGCAGTTGATGTAAGCAAAGGCCACACACAGGGAGTCCAGGCTGGACACGAAGGCAAAGTTCTCCGAGTTCCCGGGGAACACCGCCAGCATCAGCCCCGTCACCTGGTAGGGCAGCCAGAAGACGAAGAAGCTGGTCACCACGGCCACCACCACCTTGAGTGTCTTGGTGGAGCGCGTGGCCCTGCGGCTCCAGGTCCGGAACAGGAGGAAGGTGTAACAGATGGTCAGCGTCACCAGCGGCCACAGGAAACCCACGATCAGCCGGAGGAGAGCCACGCCTCTCTCCACCAGGACCCCATTGGGGCCATAGTCCACACCGCAGGTTGTCCGCAAGGGAAAGTGGTCAGTGCGCACCCGGCGGAAGAGGAAGGAGGGGATGGTGAGCAGCAGGGCCACGATCCAGGCCACGCCGCAGGTCCCCCAGGCCAGCCGCGCGCCCCGGTAGTTCTGGCACCAGATGGGGTTAAACACCAGCAGAAAGCGGTCGGCGCTGATGGCGGCCAGGAGCAAGATGCTGGCGTACATGTTGAGCAGGATAAGTGAGGGCAGGATGTGGCAGGCGGCGTCCCCGAAGGGCCAGTGGCCGTGCTGCATGGTGGCAGCAAACAGGATGGGCAGTGCCAGGCAGGACAGGAGATCGGCCACCGCCAGGTTGAGAAACCAGATGGCATTGATGGTCCGCTGGAACTCATACCTGGTCACCCAGACCACTAGGGAGTTGCCCGGCACCCCTATCAGGAAGACGACAGAGAAGAGCACCAGGGCGATGATGTCGGGAAAGAACAGCCTGCGGGTGCTGGGAGACTGGTCCACAGGCATGTTGGGGTCCAGGGTCGCAGTGCCATAGTCGTACTCAGGGGTGCTGTACTCCACAGACGCCTGGGGGGAGTCAGAGAGGCAAAGGGAGGGTGAGTCTGCGGACCGGCACCGGACACCCGGTGGAGCTCTGCAGCGGGGAGCCCCGGTGTCTCCCCAGGAAGATGGGGGTGTTGAGGGCTGAGACTGCGAAGGTGTCAGACCACTTATAAGAGTGGGAAACCCTTCCACGCTGATGAGTCCCCCTGCCGCGCTCTTGCTGCGTGCTGAAGTCTCTGGATGGCCCTGTGATCCAGCAACCTAATGGTTAAAATCCAATCCTGATTGGTCAGTACTGTAACACAGGGCTTCTTAGCTATTTTTAAGGTCACCAACAAGCTGAGATGAGAGTACTGGGTAGTTACCCCATGGGCACCCACCATCGCCACCGTCAGCCCCTTTTGCTGCCTTCCGCTCACTGAGGCAGCTCCCCAGAGAAGGCAGTGGCTCCGCAGGGCTTCATAGACTCTGGCAGAGAATTTAAGGGAGGGGAAAGGGAGAACCAAAAACACTCAGGGGCACCTGGGTGGCTCAGTGGGTTAAGCATCTATCTGCCTTCGGCTTAGGTCATGATCTCAGGGTCCTGGGATTGAGCCCCATGTCAGTCTCCCTGCTCGGCAGGGAGTCTGCTTCTCCCTCTCACTCTCCCTCTGTGTGCTCTCTCTCTCTCTGTCAAATAAATAAATAAAATTAAAAAAAAAAAAAGAATGATAGAGACATGTCAAAAGGACACAAAGAGAGCCTGGGAGAGACCCCTAGTTGAAGATGATCCAATTTGAGTAAAGAAGGAGAAGGAAGAAGAGGAGAAGGAGAAGAAGGAGAAAAGAAGAAATGAAACACATTAATATATAAAGATCTATGAGTTCAAAATGATAACAAAAACAAGCAAACTCATTGGTCACTTTTTTTCTGGAAAGGGAACAATTTGGGCATTTATCCTGCCATTTTTGCACAAGGTAAATTTCAGGGAAAGCAAGAGTTAATGGGGGAAAGCCATCCTTTAGAGGAAAACCTAACAATGATACCTGAAGAAGGAAGGACAGACTGCAGGAAATGATGGGTCTTGATGAGGACCATCAACATAGATAAAACCATCGGGTGAAAGGCTGGTGGGAGTTTTACAACAAACAGGCTGGGCTCGTACCCCAAACCAGCCAATCAACCTCAGTGTCCGGAGAAGAGAGACAATCAGACATTCTGTTCTATGTCAGGTGATGCTTTAGAAAGGACGCGGCACCGCCTTTGAGTAATTCTTGCCAAATGAATGACCGTGAGTCTAATCAAGGTTCTAGATCAAAAACTACCTGTCTTGGTGCACCTGGGTAGCCTCGTTGGTTGAGCATCTGACTCTTGCTTTCGGCTCAGGTAGTGATCTCGGGGGTCGAGCCCCATGTTGGGCTCTATTCTGGGCATGTAGACTGCTTGGGATTCTCTCTCTCCCTCTGCCTCTCCCCCTACTCTCTCTCTCTCTCTCTCTCTCTCTCTCTCAAAACAAAACAAAACTACAGTCCACAGGAAAAGTGGGGGAGAGAGGAACATGGTAAATAACACCATAGGGATGAAATCAGACCACAGGAAACTCTAGAGGACAAATGATCTGTTTACTCCCACAAATAAATGGCATTGAGAAAGAAAGAGAGAGAGAGAGAGAGAGAGAGAGGAGAAGAAAGAAAAGGGAAGGGAAGAGAGGAAGAAAGAAAAGGGAAGGGAAGAGAGGGAGGGAGAAAGAAAAGAAAAAAAAGGAAAGGAAAATGTCATTGGTGAAAAGAGATTTAGAGGCATATCAAGCAAAGGTAATACAGAGACCTCATTTGGACACTGATTGGAAGAATCAGCTGCAAAACCAGACTTTTTTTTTTTAATTTTAAAGATTTTATTTATTTATTTGCGAGAGAGAGCAAAAGAGCACAAGAAGGGGGAGCAAGAGAGGGAGAAACAGACTCCCCACTAAGCAGGGAGCCCGATGTGGGACTCGATCCCACGACCCTGGGATCATGACCTGAGCCGAAGGTAGACCCTTAACCATCTAAGCCACCCAGGTGCCCCTAAATTAGACATTTTTGAGACAATCTGGGACACTTAAAAATGGAGTATTTGACAACAGTAAGGAATCGGTGCTAGTTTTATTGAGGGCAATGTGGTTTTTGTGTTTATGCTTTAAAAAAAGGAGGGGAAAGGCTGTTTCTGATAAAGATACATTGCTGGTAAAATACCACGTCTTGGATTCACTTTAAAACACTCCAGCAATGGAGCACACCTGGCTGGCTCGGTAGGTGGAGTGTGCAACTCTTGGTCTCAGGGTTGTAAGTTCGAGCCCCATGATGGGTGTAGAGATTACTTTAAAAAAAATTTTAAAAACTTTGTTTTTCTTTTTCAGAGAAAGGGAGTGTGTGCACATGCATGCAAGTGAGCTGGGGTTGGGGGGAGAGGGGCAGAGGGAGAGAAAGAATCCCAAACAGGCTGCACACCCAGCCCGGAGCACTACATGAGGCTTCCATCTCACAACCCTATGATCATGACCTGAGCCAAAATCAAGAGTCCCACCCTTCACTGGCTGAGCCATCCAGGTGCGCCCCGCCCCCCACCCCCAATTTAAAGGTCTTTAAAAAAAAAAATTTTTTTTTTTTTCAAAAAACACTCCAGCAAAAGAAATCGCTGGGAAGCAGGAGACAGGAAGGGAGGGGAGGACTGTGGGTGACTAAGAAGAGCAAAACACTGATAACTGTTGAGGTTAGGTCACAGGTCCCCTGAGGTTCATGGTATCATTCTCTCTACTTCTGTGTGTTTGAAAAAAAATTTTTAAATATGGTTTTATTTATTTATTTGACAGAGAGAGACACAGCGGGAGAGGGAACACAATCAGGGGGAGTGGGAGAGGGAGAAGCAGGCTTCCCGCTGAGCAGGGAGCCCGATGCAGGGCTTGATCCCAAGACCCTGGGATCATGACCTGAGCCGAAGGCAGACGCTTAATGACTGAGTCACCCAGGCGCCCCTGAAATTTTCCATAATAAAATAAAATAAAGAGCAGAGGGGACCTGAGCCCTTCTTCCCAAGCCGAGCTGTTCCGAGTACCATGTTCCCCAAGAGAGAGTCTGTGAGTCGCAGGAGAGCTGGAGAGAGCCTCGTAGGCAAATCCGTGCCCCAGAGGCACAAGACACAGCGGCAAAATCCCCATAGAATGATTATGCAGAAGCATCCAGCATTTACCGGGCGCTTACCAAGTGCCAGACATAACATAACCTCTTCCGATCCTGGCCACGCCCCCTAAAAGTTGGTGCTATTAATGTGCCCATTTTCTCAATGCGGACCCGGAGGCATAAGAAGGTGAAATAGCCTGTTCTGGGTCACAGGGTTTGGAATTCAAACCTATACAGGCTGGCATGCAAACCCGGGTAGGCTGCCCCTGACCATTTCCAAGAGGGGCTATGGATGGAGGAGGAAACTCCAGTGGCAAACTCTGTGGCCCTGAGGGCTAGCCCGCCCGTGAAGGCCACTTTGTCACCAACCTGGAGAAAGGAGACAGAGAAGAAGGGAAATGGTTGTCATAGAAACCTCCAGAGCTGGACACCTGGATTTACAGGCTTTGGTTCCTACCCCCCAAAACACCCACCTGGTGGAGTATTTAAGACGACAAACGTTCTGGGACCCAGGCAGCCGAGTGCCTGGCGCTCCACGTGGGGACAGGAAAGGGCGGCTAATACAAACATTATTTCTCGATGTTATGATGATCAAAGAGCTCATATCTTTCCCTGAACCACGTTTTTATTTCTCAGTCCCTTTATGTTGCTGGAAAGTGGGCCAGGCTGGTGGCCCCAGGGGGTCCTGGCTGGTATGGAACCCTATCAGGGATGACATCATTACTCAAAGGGAAAGGGTCAGTGTCAGCTGAGGAGGGGAGGAGCAGCATGTGGTAGGTCCACCCCATAAAATAGGATTGAGCCCTAAAAAGGAATGAGGCCAGCCACCATGGGTATTTCTTCGGGGGTGACTTCTTCTGGGGTGATGTTCTAGAAACAGAGCTCACGGCCACATGACACAATGAGTGTCCTACAAACACCACTGGATCGTACACATTAATACAGTGAATTATACGTTATGTGAATTTTACTCAAGTTAAAAAAAAAAAACAATGCCACTGTCATGAACCCAAGGGAGGGGTGAGGGATTGTTTGTTCCTCATGAACAGGACCCACACAGGCAGGACAACCAAATGCCGTGTGACATGCTGGGCTGGAGCCCAGGGCAGAAAAAACCCATTCGTGGCAAAGGGCGTGTTTGAACAACAGAGCGAGTCTGCATAGGGTCTGCAGCCTAGACACTAATATTCCACCAAATGTTAATTTCCCGACAAGGGTAACTGTGCTCTGTTTCATGTCCGTGACCACGATCACTCTTGAGAAATGAACACTAAGGTATTTGGGGGCCCAAGGGCGTGATGCTTACACTTACTCTCAAACTGTTGAGAAAAAAAGATGGCCCCAAGACATAGATACAGATGATAGATTGAGGATAAAGATGGGGAGACGACTGATTGATAAAGCAAATTTGGAGACTCTGGTAAAGACTAGATTACATGGGAGTTCTTTGTGTTTTTCTCGTAATTTTTCTGTAAGTGTGAAAATTGTTCAAAAGACAAAGTTCAAATTGTTGAGATATTCTAGGACTAAATAGCCCCGGCTGGGAGCCTTACACCTACCCTCCCCCCCCCCCCCCCCCCCGCCCCAGTTCCCTGGCTCCTCCCCATTTTCTTCTGGGACCCACCCCCCCATCCCTCCACTCCCCCACCCCCATCCCCATGCTCCGTTTACTAAAGGGTTAATGCCAGGCACAGCAGGGGGCCCTAGACACCACCACCCCTCTCCCCACCCCCACCCCATCCTCCCCACCTTAGCAGCTGCTCAATACTGGGTGCATGAAGTTTTTGCCCGAGTGACTCAGACTCCAAAAGGGGAGCATCCCTCCCCACACCCTGCTCTCCAGCTCCCCACGCCTCACATCCCCTGACAAAGTTCCTTCCTGATGTGAGCTCATGGGGCCCTTTTCCCTCCCCTGACTTTGAGGGCAGGAAAAAAAGGAAAAAAAAAGTGCTGATTCGAACACCCTGCGGCTTTCAGGATCCTCCCAGTGCAAGTGGCTTGAAATGTTGCGCCCTTGCGAGCATCCCTACGAAGATGGGAAATAACCGGAGTGTCCAGCAAGAGGGGACTGGCTAAGTGGCAGATGACACATCGGGAACAACAGACACCACCATCTGGGAGAGTGAGGGGTTGATGCATGGCTGGGGACGGAGCTCCAAGGTCCTGGGGAACCACTGCCAGAAAGCAAGGGCCACCAGGGGCGCCTGGGTGGCTCCGTGCCTGGAGCACACAACTCTTGATCTCAGGGGTTGTGGGTTCGAGCCCCAAGCTGGGTGTAGAGATTACTTAAAAACAAACAACAACAAAATATACATATATAGGTACTTTTTCAATAAGTGAATAAAATAAAATCTTAAAAATAATAAAAAGCAAGGACCAGAGGGCGCATAAAGCAGCCGACCTGAGAAAGAAGACTCTCGCTTCCTCTCCCTCTCTCTCCTTCCCTCCTCTGTATCTCCATCTCTACTTCTAGCCTGTACCTGTCTCTCTCTCCCCAGAACAGCTCTAGAGGCAGATAGAGGAAGCTTGTACCAGTGGTTAGCCCCTGGGGGGTGGGGGGGGAGGTGGGAAGTGGGGGAGGGCAAGGGAGCAGGGGGAGGGGCGGGGGCTTGGGAGGGCAGGCACTGGAAGGAAGCATTTCACCATGTATATTTTCGTTCCTCTTGTATGAGGAACCATGGCCGTGCGTGCACTGCCCGTTCTAAGAAACAGACATCGTACAACAAAGATAAAAGAATTTGTGGTTCCATGGTTCTAGGCAGGGTTCTTTGCCACACTGATATTAGTCAGCTAATCAGCTGGGGGACCCTGACCCACCAGGCACCTACCCGCAGAGACATTGCGGTCTATAAGGAGGGATGAGTGAAGCCCCAAGGGGCGAGGGCTGAGTGTTGATGGAGAGCAGTGTGGGGTGAGGACGGGCTGTATCCCCATCCAGTAAGAGCTTTCTGCACCTGTCCTTGATGGCGGCCACCAGCAACATATGGCCACTGGGAAAGTGAAACGGGCTGACATTTGGGCGGTTTAATTAAATTTCAATAACCACACACGTGACTAGTCGCTGCCCGATTGGACAGCGCAGGTCTGGGACTACAAAGGGGCCACAGTTCCGAGCCCTTCCCAGGGGTTAGTTCATTAACGAACTCATAACAGTATTGACGTCCCAACATCCAGAAGTGTGGGATACTACTGTTCCTAAGTCCACAGGCCTGGGTTTCTTTCCCCGATATTTTATACTTAAGTAACCTCCACCCCCAACATGGGGCTCAAACCCTCCACCCCACAATCAAGAGCCATACCATGTACCGACCCAGCCGGCCAGGCACCCCCTCACCAGCCACGTTAAGAGGGTGGTGGCCGTGAGGAGACGTGCACGGATCAGAGAACGGGGTGAAGGAGAGGCCACGGGACTTACAAGAATAGCAATCATCGTTCTCAAGCTCTATTCTAAGCCCTTGGCTTGTATGAGCTCGTTGAACCCACAGAACAACCCTATGACAGTTGTCACTGTTGCAACAACCATCTCACAGATGGGAAAACTGAGGCTCCTCTTAGAGCTTAAGAGAGCTTCCTGAGTCCTCCCCGCAGGTAGCAAGTGGCAGAGTTGAGAGAGAACTTCTGAGAGCTTGACGCCTGAGTGGCTACATGGTACAGGGCGCTGGGAGGGTCGGGGTTGGGGGGGCGGGGCAGTGCGTTCAAAGCCACAGCCACAGGTGAGAGCCAGGGAATGTGCTACCCACCAGAACACGAAAGAAGGCCAGCGTGGCCGGCAGGGGGCCAGGATGAGGTTGGAAGGGCCACCCAGGCTATCCATGCTCAAGAATTTGTATCTTATCCTTGGGTCACGGGGAGCCATGGGGGGAGTTTGAGCTACAGAAGGGCTAGGTTAGTTTCAGTTTACAAAGATCCCTCTGGCCACTGTGAGATGGTGAGATGAGAGGCAGCAGGACCAGAGAGGAGCTGAGAAGGAGCTCCAGGCCACTGAAGATGGGAGCACAGATGGGGGGCAGGGGTTCATGGCCAAGAGGAGGAAGCAAAGAAGGATTTGAAAGCACTGAGGAGACACAATCCTGCAAGTGGTACGCCATAAACTCTGCCCCAGGCCCTGGCCTCCCTCTCCTGGCTTCCTGTAGGGGATCCTTCTATGCACCCCCATCCTTCCAGGAAGGGAAGTCTTGCCAACTGTGCCCACAGAAGAAAAAGAACAGACTCCCTTAGGGACACTGTCAGAGCCACAAAATCCACAGGAGACAAGGTCTGCTTCCCCTTCCCCTGCCACAAACTACAAACATTCCTACAACCACACATCTCTGAATAATCCACCCACAGAACCCCACGGAGCCATCAGAGGTCGCGTCCCCAGAGAAATGGGATATGAGAGTGAGGTGGGCATCTTGTCTCCAATCCTTTTTCTTGAATGCACAACCTCTGTGACCCCCTCAGCGCTCAGTTTTTAAACCCTGCAAAACACACAAGCCTCCAGTCCTTGGAGGGACGCAGTGAACTGCCTCACGGTTGGCAAAAATTGGCAAAAATCAAAGAATTTGGATGGGGGGGCGCCTGGGTGGCCCAGTGGGCTGAGCCTCTGCCTTTGGCTGAGGTCATGATCTCAGGGTCCTGGGATCGAGCCCCACATCGGGCTCTCTGCTCAGTGGAGAGCCTGCTTCCCCCTCTCTTTCTGCCTGCCTCTCTGCCTACTTGTGATCTCTCTCTCTCTCTGCAAATAAATGAAACCTTTTAAAAAGTTAAAAAAAAAAGTTAGATGGGCAGGTGAGGGGACAGGTAGACCCTCTCCTGCACTGCAGATGGGACATACAAGCTGGGTGTGACTTTTGGCAAGACCCGTTAGGATAAAAATTGCCCATGGACTCAGCCTTGGCAGTTCTGGAGACCCAGACCTGGGGCCAATGATGTAACTTTGGCTTTAAAGGCAAAATATAGGAAACAACTAAGATTCTCCATTGAGAGGGGATGGACCCGCCCAGTAGACTATTATACGGTGGATAAAAAGAAAGAAGGAATTCCCTGGAAATACACAGGGATGATAACAGCATCTTCCTCATAGATGTAAATGCAAAGAGTCTAGCACAGGGCCGGGGCATACAATAAGTGCTCAATAAATACTGCTTAACGATACTCTATGTTAATCATGAAAAAAAAAAAAAAACAAGATGTAGGCTAAGGTGCAGAATGTACTTCTACTTGCAGGGGGCAGAAAGGATAGACACATCACAAGCATTGAGCGCTGACTGTATGCCTCGTAAGAGCTTTCCGAGTATTATTTAATACTCTCAACAAGCCTATGATGTTGGTTCTAATTCTGTAGGATTGTTCCTCCCGTCTTCAAGGTAAAGAGAAGGAACTCCAAAAAAGGATTCGTGTTTTGCGTGGGAGAGGCAGAATGTGAAGCGTATTTCTATTTGATACCCTGGCCAAACTACCAGCTACCTCATTCCCTGCACCTCTGTCCTTGAGCACCTGTAGACTTTCTGGAAGGATCCACACAAGCCGGTGTCCACAGTCGCTTCCGGGGGCCGTGACAAGGAGTCCAAGGCTCTGGGCTGGGCAGGGAGAGTGACTTCTCACTGAACACCCTGGGTGGGTGGGTGGGATCATTTTATGGAAAGGAAAAGAAGGTGAAGCCCTTCGCTGGTTTCTCAAAGTCCAGTTGGTCCTGGTCAGGCCTCCAAAGTGGGATGAGGCAATGCCAAGCCCCTCCCTGGTCAGCTACTATGTCCTCCGTTTCCTCTTTCACCCCGATGAAGCAAGACGAGAATGAGACAAGGTACCAAATCACAGCCCTGCCTCTCTCGAAGCCCGTCCTGGGGGCACAGGTACACATGGCGGGGGGAACCTCCCTGAGCCTGGAGACCGTCTCCTTCTGACACCCACAGAATCCACGGGACAGCCTGGGTCAACCACAAAGGACCCGGGCCATTTCTGCTCTTGCCTGAGCCTCAGTTTCCCTGTCTCTACAATTCAGAACATCTGAAAGTCAGAATGAGTCACTGTCTTTCTCCCAAGCCCGCTCTTTTCAGCCCCCCATGCTTCCCTCCTGCCATTCCTGAAGCCTGAAAGACCTCCTCTGGATCTCTCCACTTGAGGAAGGGCGTCATTGGATCAGTCCCAAGGCATGTGTGTCCTGCCCTGGGGACCTTTCGGATTCCAGCCCTAGGGCATCTTGGTGTCTCTATATTCCCTTGACAGTCCTTCCTTCTTAGCTGCCTCCCAGCCCCGGGGGAGTCTGAGATGAGGGTCAGGGAGAAGGGAGGAGACGGAGGACAGAGAGAGGAGGAAGGACAGGGAGAAAGAGTGTGAAGGGGAGAGGTGGAGGGGGGAGAGAGACCCAGAAAGGAGAGAGGGAAGGGAGGTGGTGCCGGTGCCCATGATCCCTCTGGGGAACTCACCATGTTCAGGTCTCCCAGGGTCCCCGCTGATCAAAGGTCCCTCCTGCCCACAGACTGTGGTTTCTAAGCCCCAGGGGAGGGTGCAGAGCGCAGGGAGGAAATGACCAGTCTTTCCCCTCTGGGGTTCTTATTGGTCTGTGTACTGGGCACCCCATCTGGGGCACTCACCCAGAGAGTTCTGAACACCTCCTTCCAGTCAGAGGAGGGAGGCTGGGCTTGCAAAACTGAGGAAGTCCCTCGCCTGACAAGGGTGTAATCCAGATAAAAGAGCCCCTCCTCCGGCGTTCTAGGCTCAAGCCCTCTCTTGGCCTCAGTTTCCCCATTTGGGGCCTTCTAGGGCCCCCGGTGGCTGCAGAAAAAGCTCAGAGGTCCAGCTGGCTCAAATTCCCCGCAAGGATTCTGGGGAGCAGGAATGGTGAGCCCCAGCCTCCCGGCCAGGTTGCTTTGAAGCCCAGAGAAGCAGAGCAGGTCTGTGGAGGCGGCCCAGGCCTTGGGGACTGGTACATCCTCCTGCCTTGGGTTTGGAAGGTGGCCAACAAACCCAGGAATGTATCCTGTCACAGATCTGGAGGCCAGAAGTCTGAAATAGGGGCAGCAGCAGGGCCGTGCTCCCCAGTCCCTGGAGGCACTAGAGGGGAAATCGGCTCCTGCCTCTTCCAGCTTCTGGGGACTTTGGTTGGTGGCCATCACTCCAATCTCTGCCTCTGGGGTCACATCTCGTACTCTCCTACGGTGGGTCCCAAACTCCCCTCTGCCTCCCCCTTGTGATTATATTTAAGGTCCCTCTGGATAATCTAGGATAATCTCCCATTACAAGATCCTTAACAGCAGGGGCGCCTGGGTGGCTCAGTGGGTTAAAGCCTCTGCCTTTGGCTCAGGTCATGATCCCAGGGTCCTGGGATAGAGCCCCGCATTGGGCTCTCTGCTCGGCGGGGAGCCTGCTTCCTCCTCTCTCTCTCTGCCTGCGTCTCTGCCTACTTGTGATCTCTGTGTGTCAAATAAATAAATAAAATCTTTAAAAAAAAAAAAAAAAGATCCTTAACAGCAAAGTCCCTTTTGCTATTTAAGGTCACGCCATGGGTTCTAGGAATTAGGATGTGGACATCATTGGGAACCTTCCTGAGCCTCCCCGCGATGAGCGTGGTTGTGATGATAAGCACAGAGACAGGCTCATTTTCTGTGTCTTCTCCTTTTTTAAAAAATTATTTATTTATTTATTTGACACAGAGACACAGAGAGTGTGGGAGGCCGCAATAAGGCTTGAGATGAGGACCAAACCAGGCCCTGACTTGTGCCTCCTTTAAAGTCCGAATAACCTAACAAAAGGTTTAGGACGGGAAAAGTTGAGCAGCACTGAGAAAGGGTCTGTGCTATGTGTTGTGCGCTCGCCTACATGACTTCCCACAGGCTTGCTAAGCAAATGAGAACAATTCAGTTGGGGTCCAAAGTTCGTTGCTGGTCCCTGCTGCCCTAGTACAGCCCATAAATGACTTTCAGGTTTGCTGTATCAATACAGAACAATTGTACCGGCTTCAGCCATTTGGGGTCACGAGGTCTGCTTATAGTTAAATGTGAAACTTATTATAGAAACTCGTGGTTTAACTAGACACAGGTGTATTACTTTTCCTATTATCACTATATATATGGCCTTAGTGCTTTGAATAAACTTAGCACTGTTGGACATCCTCCTCAGTGCTCCTCCTGCCCCCATCTCTTTGCTTCTCGAGTTCTTTTCTTCATCCTCTTACCCTCACGTTCCTGGTCGATTTGTCACCGGCTGCGACAAGAGAGAGCACGAGCAGGGGAAGGGGCAGAGGAAGAAGCAGACTTTCTGCTGAGCAGGGAGCCTGACCAGGACTCGACCAGAGGACCCTGAGATCATGATTGAGCCAAAGGCAGATGCTTAACCCACTGAACCCGCCCAAGTGCCCCTTTCCTGTGCTCTTCAGCAGCTCTGGAATAAAGCACCCAGGTCTTTTCTCCACAAATAGCATTTTTCTCCAGCAGCCTTAAACCTTGTAAAATATCTAGCTTTCTTTTCATGGCAAAGGTAGTCCATGAGCACTGTAAACATTTGAGCAATGCAGAGATGCACTACTCCAACCAAAAAAAATTTTTTTTCTTTTTTAAAGTGACAAGTCTCCACTCCATCCTTCCGAATCTCCTAGTGAGTTTGGAGTGTGCTAGACTTTTAAAAAGTGTGGTATTTGTACTTGGGGACAGACACGCGGGTGGACAATGTTCGGCAAGTTTTAATTGCGCTAAATGAAGCTGCGTGGGGGG
Source organism: Enhydra lutris kenyoni (assembly GCF_002288905.1). Taxonomy (NCBI): domain Eukaryota; kingdom Metazoa; phylum Chordata; class Mammalia; order Carnivora; family Mustelidae; genus Enhydra; species Enhydra lutris. The sequence continues at coordinate 4,174,561 of NW_019154161.1, forward strand.
TCTACATGGACTCAGCACGGATTTGGAAGGTCCCTTGGTGAGGGTTTTGTGCCCATTGAGAGGAGGTGTTGTTACACACTCTGGCCTCAAGGGGGCGCCTGAGCTGGGGGAGACTCAGCCAGGTCACACCCCCTTGATGTTTTTTAGGATTTTGGACCAAAGTTGTGTATTGCCTTAAATTACGGGTTATTTTTCTTTTTTAAGATTTTATTTATCTTTATTTGAGGGAGTGAGCAGGAGTCAAGGGGAGCGGCAGAGGGAGAGGCTGAGTAGGGCGAGTGACCAGGTACTTGATTTCAGGACGCTGAAATCATGACCTGAGCTGAAGCGCTAACCCACTGAGCCACCCAGGTGCCCCAAATCACAGGTTCTTAACGTTTTCTATGTCTTAGACCCTTGGTGAAGCTATCAACTCAGATTTTTTTTTTCTTGCAACTTATTTTGATGTGATTTAATTGGAACTTAAATTGGAAGTGGCAAGGAGAATAAAAGCAACACCTGTACACCCTTCACCCAGATTCACTCATTGTTGCATTTGCCCCCGGGTGCTTTCTTTAGTATACTCCCACTGTATGCTTGGGGGAAGACAGGCTCTTGATTTCAGCTTAGGTCATGATATCAGGGTCAGGGGATCCAGGCCCCCCTCGCACCCTCTGCCTCCGGCTCTGCACTCAAGGGGGAGTTGACTGGAGATTTTCTCTCTCTCTCTCTGCTCCTCTCCCCTCTCTCTCAGATATTAATTAATTAATTAATTAATTAATTAAAAGAAGAGCATACCCAGGAAGCTCAGTCAGCTGAGCAGCTGATTTGATTTCTGCTCAGTCATAATCCCGGGGTCATGAGATGGAGCCCAGCATCTGGGTCCCTGCTCAGCGGGGAGTCTGCTGGAGATTCTCGCTCTCCTCTCTCTCTCTCTCCCTCCTCCTCTCCTCTGCTCTCTCTCTCTCTCTGAAATAAATCAATCTCAAAAAAAAAAAAAGGATAAAGGCAGTGGGGGAGGGAGGAAGAGGGTGGAAGGGAGAGATATTTGTCTTAAGAAACTGGCTCCCCCGATGGTGGGGGCTGGGAAGCCTTGGGAAGCTGACAGAGAAGGTCCGCATTAATGTCTATAAATCTCTATTTTTGCATTTTCCTCCAGAATCACTTGAGGGTAAGCTGGAAACCCCGTGGCTCTTCACCACAGGGCAAGCAGGAAATGTACTACTGATACAATCCTCTGTCCTCCTCCAAATTTTAAAGCTACTTACATAGGACACAACAAAATCTGAAGTTTTAGATGTCTTATAAGATTCCTTTGTTAGAAGAGTGCCTGGGTGGCTCAGTGGATTAAGCCTCTGTCTTTGGCTCAGGTCATGATCCCAGGGTCCTGGGATTGAGCCCACATCGGGCTCTCTGCTCAGTGGGGAGCCTGCTTCCTCCTCTCTCTCTCTGCCTGCCTCTCTGCCTACTTGTGATCGCTCTCTGTCAAATAAAGTTGTTTTTAAAAAAAGATTCCTTTGTTAGAAATAATATTTATAGGGGCAATTTTACGATGCAGAATCATATCTGCTTTCCTGAAATTATGGAGGAAGGATGAAAGATTTTTTTTATGTTGCTGAGATTTGTTCTTACTAGTAGTTAGAAAGACTGGGAGTTTCAAAATAAAGTGCTGGGATTCTTTCAGTTTGCCCTGAGAGTAAAAAAAAAAAAAAAAGAAGAAAGAAAAGAAAATTGGTAGTAGATCTGATGACTCAGAGTGCAAGAAGGTACATTATTTATCTTCAACGAAGGATTTGTACCTAGACTCCATAAAGAATTCACAGAGGGGCGCCTGGGTGGCTCAGACAGTTGAGCGACCAACTCTTGATTTCAGCTCAGGTCATGATCTCAGGTTTGTAGGATTGAGTCCCACTTGGGCGCCCGGCTCAGAATGGAGCCTACTTGAGATTATCTCTCTCTCTCTCTGCCAGTCCTCCCTCTAAAATAAATGAATGTGTCTCTTTAAAGATTTTATTTATTTATTTGACAGAGAGAGTCACAGCAAGAGAGGGAACACAAGCAGGGGGAGTGGGAGAGAGAGAAGCAGGCTTCCTGCTGAGCAAGGAGCCAGATGCGGGGCTCGATCCCAGGACCCTGGGATCATGACCTGAGTCAAAGGCAGAAGCCTAATGACTGAGACACCCAGGCACCCCTAAATAAATAAATCTTCAAAAAAAAAAGTTCAAGGACAGACAAAACTAGATTTTGCTGTCATAAGCCCAGATAGACGTTCTTCTTGGGGGGTAGAAACTGTAAGGGGTGTGGGGCTGAGTGGGTCTAGGGAGTGGAAACTTGCTTTTCCTTGATCTGAATGAGCCAAAGGCAGAGGCTTAACCAACAGAGGCAACCAGGTGCCCTGAGACACGTTAATTTGTACTCACATCTCCTGGTGTCTGAAGTTGGCTGGGCCAAGCGTGTGGCTTGAGCCTCCGTGGCCCAAAGAGGAGCAGCTGAGGCCAGCCACCACCCTGCCAGCTACCACAGGAAGCCCCAAGCAAGACACATGTTGGCCACTCACCCTGAGGCTCCCACGTGGTGGCCACAGGGCCCCCTGAGGAAGGATGGGGTGGGCCCACTGGCAGCAGTGGTTAGGCCCACACCCAACCAGGGTCAGGATCTTCTGACCCTGCCCAGACTGACTCCCAGAGCTTCCAGTCCCTGCTGAGTGGGGAACCAGGTGGTGACAGGAAGGCGGGGGTGGGAGGCAGGGGAGGCTGGGAGGAGGCCAGGGGCCAAGGAGAGGGCCTCTGGAAGGCCATGGGAAAAGAGCATCATCAGCAAGACAAAGTACCCCACACACTTCCAAAGAACCAAGCCAGATCACAATGAGAAGTGCCAGGCCTGACTGAATATAGAACATGGTAATTAGTACTCTGAACTTTCTAGAAGTTTCTAATCCTATAATAGCACAGATGTGAAGAATGTGAGCATCTCTGATCCTAAAATGTCAATCGTAAGATATTTTTGTAAAGATTTAATTATTTGAGAGAGAGAGCATAAGCAGGGAAGAGAGGCAGAGAGAGAAGCAGCCCCCCTCTGCGCGCCGAGCAAGGAGCCCGATGTGGGACTCGATCCCAAGACCTTGGGATCATGACTTGAGCCGAAGGCAGATGCTTAACTGACTGAGCCCCCGAGGTGCCCCCTAACATACCTTTTTTTATTTGTGTTCATTTATTTTGACGTTATTACAACACATTCCATTCTTTTGAACGTGGAGTCCTATACATCTTGACAAAACCCTAAGCTGAATTACCACTACCACAAATGAGACCCAGAAGAGTCTCATCACCCCCAGAAAACTCCCTCAGGCTACCTCTCTTTAGTCAGCCCCTCCCCCACCTGTAACCCTAGGCAACTACTGATCTCTTCTCCATCAGCAGAGTTTTGCCTTTTCCAGAATGTTCTATAAATGGAATCATACAGTATGCAGCTTTCTGAACCTGACTTCTCTCACTTAGCACAATACATTTAAAATTCATCCCTGTCACTGTGTGTAGCAAAAGTCCTTCTTAACCTTAAGCGGTATTCTGCTGTACCGATGGGGGGCAGATGGTTTATTCATTAGTCAGTCTGAAGGACATTCAAGTCATTTCCGATTTGGGACGATTACTAAAAAAGCTGCTGTCAGGGGCACTTCAGTAGGTGGAGAGTTTAACTCTACATCTCGGGGCTGTGAGTTCGAACCCCATGTTGAGTGAAGAGATTACTTAAAAATAGAATCTTTAGGGTGCCTGGGTGGCTCAGTCATTAAGCATCTGCCTTCAGCTCAGGTCATGATCCCAGGGTCCTGGGATCAAATCCCAAATAGGGCTCCGGGCTCGGTGGGAAGCCTGCTTCTCCCTCTCCCACTCCCCCTGCTAATGTTCTCTCTCTCGCGCTCTCTCTCTCTCTCTGTCAAATAAATAAAATCTTTAAAAAATAATAAAGAGGGACGCCTGGGTGGCTCAGTTGGTTGGACGACTGCCTTTGGCTCAGGTCATGATCCCAGGGTCCCGGGATCGAGTCCCACATCGGGCTCCCGGCTCCATGGGGAGTCTGCTTCTCCCTCTGACCTTCTCCTCACTCATGCTCTCTCTCACTGTCTCTCTCTCAAATAAATAAATAAAATCTTTAAAAAAAATAAAAATAATAAAATGGTTTTTAAAAAAAAAAAGAAAATAGGGCAAGATATGGAGAGGACTCACAGTTTTGCTTGCATTTCCCCAAAAGCAGAGAAAATGACTGAGACAATGATTTAGGAGATGGTAGTTTATTTGGGGGTTGATTTCAGGAAGCGGGAGTGAAGAGGTAGAGAACAGAGCCCAAGAGAAGGGCGAAAGGCCAATAAAAGATGTGTTAGTCACCTCGGTAAAGTTTGTGGGCACCTGGGGCTCGATGCTGGGGACCCTGAGAGGAATCAGGCAGAACATGTCTCAGGATCTTCCCACGGAAGGATGGGGAAGCTGGGCATTGATGCCACCGCTCTGATCCTGCTTTGGGTATGGGTTGCCCCAACTTGGGAGATCGTAATCTCCTCCCACTTTGGGGGCCACACCTGAAGTCCAAATAAGTTAAAGCCAGAAAAAGCTGAACGGAGAGGCTCACTCTGTGCTGGAAACCATCAGCCCCAGCTGTGGGTGAACCAAGGTGGGGACAGGAATCCAGTGTCTACCACACATGGGTGGTCCTTGACAATTTTTCCCTTTATTTTTTTAAACCAGAAAATTGTCTCTTCTCTGGCCAGATGCAGTAATTCGCTACCTATTTTTTTTTTTAAATGAATAGAAATCAGTTTCTCTGCTTCACTTCTAAATCAATGCTCAAAGAAAAATAATGTAAAACTATCAAGTTTAAAGATGACTGAATGGGTTACCTTTTCCAAAGCACCAAATTTTCGGCATGCCCGGGAGGCTCATGTATTTCAGCCAGGCGTGGAAGAAACAACACCCAGTGAAGTGGAGCTAATGGGGCAGGTAAAGCAAGCATAATAAATATCCTCAGAGAACTAAGGGAGGTTATTGAAAATTCCAAGCCAGAAGAGGATGTTATGAGGTAGAACCTAACTGGAGACAAGGGATATCAACACTATAATTGCTGAAATAAAGAACTCAATAGGTGTGTTAAATGGCAGGATAGACACAGCTCAAGAATACATGAGGGAGCTCAAAATGCTAGCCCGGAAGGCGCCCATATGGGAGGGAGGGAGGGAGAGACTTGAAGTAATAATGTGAGATATGTGGATGATATAAATGAAAGTTCCGGGTTGCCCAGCTGGCTTAGTGGGTGGAGCATGGGACTCTTGATCTCGGGATCCTGAGTTTGAGCTCCACCTTAGGTGTGGAGATTATTTAAGGCAATAAAAATTTTAAAATAAATAAATAAATAAGGGGCCTGGGTGGTTCAGTCGGTTGAGCATCTGCCCTTCAGCTTGGGTCATGATCCCAGAGTCCCAGGATCAAGGCTGGAGCCCCACATCAGGCTCCCTGCTCAGCAGGGCATCTGCTTCTCCCTCTCCCTCTGCCCTTCCCCCCACTCCTGCTCTCTCTTTCTCTCTCTCTCTCTCTTAACTAAAGAAAGAAAATAATAATTAAAATAAGGTAAAATCTTTTAAGAAATAAAATTAAGTTCTAACTTCTATCCTATAGAATCTCTCTGGAGAAAAGAAAGTGTAGATAGGGACATACTATGGGAAAAAAGTGTTAACTAAGAATTTTATAAGTCATATTATTACAAATAATAACTAAGAATATCAACCAAGAACTAAGGACACAATGCCTCATACTGAAATGTTTATTGTATGATGAGCAAGAAAGATTGCATGGGGGAGATTAAAAAAAATAAATATTAGCCAGATTTTAAAATATCAAAGTATTAGGGAAAACCACAAACGTCTCCAGAAAAGGGAGACTCTTTTTTTTTTTTTTTTTTTTTTTTTAAAGAATACAGGGGTGTTTGGGTGGCTCAGTTGGTTAACCGTCTGCCTTCAGCTCAGGTCATGATCCCAGACTCCTGGGATCGAGTCCCACAAGCTCCCTGCTCTCCTTCTGCCTGCCGCTCCCCACTTTGCTCATGCTTTCTCTGTCTTGCTCGCTCTCTCTGAAACAAATATATAAAATCTTACAAAAAAAAAAAAAAAAAAGAAAATCCCCCTCCCATAAGAAAGAATACAAATCAGACTGTCATCCGACATTTCCACACCAACTCTAGATGCTAAGAGATAACATAGTAACATCCCCCATGTGATGAAAGACTGAACAAGGGTTGTATAACCAGATGAATGAAGGGGATACTCAAAAACTCGGAAAATTCCCCTCCCATAGACCCTCTTTGAAAGAACTCAGGACAAACAAGAAGAAGAGTTAATTCAGGAGGAAGTGACAAGTTTTAGAAACAAGGTGAGAAACAAAATAACTAGTGACCACAAAAATAAATGCTTGTCCACACAAGTGCAGATAAAACTCACTGATGTCAAAACGGGAGTTGCAGGATATAGATGGAAGGTGGGGGGAGGATGGACAAATCACACTTAGACTCTTATCTTGTTTGGGGGAGGACATACATACTGATATGCATCAAGCACAGATAAGAAGGGCGCCTGGGTGGCTCAGTCAGTTAAGCATCTGCCTTGGGTTCAGGCATGACCCCAGGGTCCTGGGATCAAGCCCCGCATCGGGCTCCCTGCTCAGCAGGGAGTCTGCTTCTCCCTCTGCCTCTGCCTCTCCCCATGCTCATGCTCTCTCCCACTCTCTCTCGAATGCACCCTTTCTCTCAAGTAAATAAAATCTTTAAAAAAAAAAAAATCTCGCCATTTATGACAACACAGATGGACCTTGAAGTCATAATGCTGAAATGAGTCAAAGAAAGACAAATACTGTACAATCTCATTTACATGTGAATATTTTTAAAAATACAGGAAAAAAAGATTGGTGGTTGCAGGGAAGCGGGGTGAAGGTGGTAGAAAGGTACAGACATCCAGTAATAAAATACTTAAGTCCCATGGATTCCAGGTACAGCACCATGAGTATAATAGATAATAATGTATTACAGGGGCGCCTGGGCAGACTCAGTCCATAGAGTCGTGATTCTGGATCTCATGGTTGAAAGTTCAAGCCCCACCTTGGGCATAGAGACTACTCAAAAATAAAATCTTAAAATAATAATAATTATTATTATAATAGATTATGTATTTGAAAACTGCTAAGGGAGTAGATCTTTTTTTTTTTTTAAAGATTTTATTTATTTATTTGACAGAGAGATCACAAGCAGGCAGAGAGGCAGGCAGAGAGAGAGGAGGAAGCAGGCTCCCCGCTGAGCAGAGAGCCCGATGCGGGGCTCGATCCCAGAACTCTGAGATCATGACCTGAGCCGAAGGCAGCGGCTTAACCCACTGAGCCACCCAGGCGCCCCAAGGGAGTAGATCTTAACAGGTCTCATCACCAGAAAGGAAAAAAAAAATTGTTAACTATGTATGTATGGTGACAGATGTTAACTGAACTTATTGTGGTGATCGTTTTACAATACATACAAATACTGAATCGTTAGGTTGTACAGCTGAAACTCATGTAACGTGATCTGTCGATTTTACCTCAATTTTAAAAACAATTCCAAATTCATGGAGGTCTTTGCAGGCGGATAAACCTTTGTATGTGACTGGACAGGTTTTTGACCCCTCTGCACCCATCCCACATCTATAAAATGAGGGGAAAAAATATACAGCGCATAGGGTTGTTGTCAGAATGTTATGATCAAATAAGAAACACCTCACCATAGTAAAGCTTTTTATTTATTTTTTAAAGATTTATTTATTTATGGGGGGGGAGCAGAGGGAGAATTCAAGTAGACTCCCCAGTTGAGCACAGAGCCAGACACAGGGCTCGATCCAACGACCCTGATCATGACTTGAGCGGAAACCAAGAGTCCAGCACTCAAGTGACAGCACCACCAAGGTGCCCCCATAATGAAGCTTTTTAAATGACTGTAGTGCTTGTGGAATTGAGTGAAAGCTGAGGACGCAAAACCGAAGCAAGACACGTAATTCGTTTCTTGCTAAATCCATTGGAGTATATAACAGAGTTGCTATGTGCTATTTTTTAAACTTCATTAAAGTAGAATTGATGTGCCCTCAGCACATCTCGAGAATGAAATGTGTGAAACCTTCACCACAGTCAAGTTAACAAACATTTCCATAATGCCCAGAAGGTTCTTTGTGCTTCTGTGTAACCGATCACTCCCTCCACCCTCCGCCCTCAGGAAACCACTGATCTGCCTTCCAGCACAAGGGATTAGTTTGCATTTCCTAGAATTTTGTTTGCATGTATAGAATGTCCAGAAGGAGGGGATTTGCCTTGCCTGGCTTCTTTCCTTCATGCTCTGGTGCACGTATAGCCCATTCCTTTTTCTGGCGAACTGTAGCCCACTGTAGGGGTGGTAGGCAGAAGCATGGCCCCCGGGTGCTCCCTGCCCTGGTAACTGATCCCCCAACAAAAGCTCCGGATGCCAAGGCTCAGGGGAGCCTCCCTGGTTGGCAGTACACCATGTGCGTGTGGTCGCATAAAACTGCCAGGAAAGGTGAGCACTGTCCCCATAATCTGCGGGGACAGACAAGCAGAAGATCGTGCCTGATCTCTCCCAGATGCTACCCTGCACACCCTTCCCCTTGGCTGACTCAAACCTCTCTCCTTGCCCTGTGATAAGTCATGAACACGATGATAACAGCTCTTCCAGGTTCTGTGAGTCACTAAACACGAGCGTTGTCTTGGGGATGAGCGACAGACGCTCCTGTCTTGGGGGGGGGGTGTCTCTCAGCTTCTGCGCCTCTCAGAATTCCCAAGCTTTACCTCCATTTGCTCTCCATCTTCAGCTTTCTTTCCACTCCCCAAACCCAGATATCACCCACCCCCCAGGACTTCCCCTGCTCCAGTCTTCTTGTCTCCCTCTCTCTCTTCTCCACTTCCCTGCCTCACCCCTTCTGTTCCCAGCCAACACCACTCCACATGCTACTCCATTTCTTGGTTTGGCTCTCTCCGTGGCTAATTGCACACCACCTGCTTGTCTCTTTCTCAGAATTCTCATCCCCTCTCTTCTTAGTGCGTCCTCCTCCTCTAAGTCAGCCCAGATTTCAGCATTTGCTTCTCTCCATCCCTCTTCCCTTGGCCTCTGTCCACCATCCAGCCTCCCGTTCCTCCTCCATCCAGGTCTTTCTTCAGCCCCAGACCTCTTCCCTGTTCCATGTCACTGTCTCTCAGTGTCCTTGCCTCTCCCTGGGTTCCCCCCACCTCCCTGTCTCTCCTTTACCCAGCCTCTGGGGGGGCTCTCCATACCCTCTGACCCTCGCTTGCTTTGTGTCTCTAAGCCACTTCCAGGGAACTCAGGCCCTTCCAGCCTCAGCCCGTCAGACCCACCATCTGTCCTTCTCCCTTCTACCTTGGCATGTTCATCCCCTTCTCTCTCTTCACTCCATCTCGTCTTCTTTCCCTTCTCCTCCCTCTCCACCTCTCAGTCTCCCGTCTTCCTCCTGATCTTCTGTTTCTCTCCTCCTCAGCCCCTGACCACTTTTCCTTTCCGTATCACAGCCCTTCCTCCACTCCTCTCTTCAGTCTCCCTCCTTCCCTACTCTATAAGGGTTCTGTCTCTCTCGGAACCTCTCTCCCTCCACTTCTCTCCATATTTCCATCTCTCCATCTCTCTCTTTTTTTTTTTAAGATTTTATTTATTTATTTGAGAGGGAGTGAGTGAGCATGAGCAGGGGGAGCAGCAGAGGGAGAAGGAGAAGCAGACTCTCTGCCGAGCAGGGAGCCTGAAGCAGGACTCGATCCTGGAAACCTGACATCATGATCTAACCCAAAATCAAGAGTCAGACGCTCAGCCAACTGAGCCACCCAGGCGTCCCTCCATCTCCCCATCTCTTGACATCGCTTCACACCTCCATTTCTCTTTCACATTTGGTCTCAGAGACTCCCCACTACCCAAGGTGCCACAGCCCCCCTCCCCCAATATCTCAGTGCCAGCTCAGCTCCCACCCTCCCACATGCACTGTCCCCTCTGTCACCTCCCTGCCCCTGCCTGACATTTTGCCTTAAGAGCCTCCAGAGTTACAGCTGCCCCTTCTCTTTTAACAAAAACCACATTTGATTATTCTTATCACAATGAAGTGGGGGACATCAGAACACCATCAAGCAGAAAGCAGGTAACAAGAGACAGTCCCCTTGGTCCTTATCAAATTCAGAGCAAGCACTTCCTAGGTGGTCACCTACATTGCTTCTATCCTCGAATAGTAAATTTTCAGTCACCCACAGTCCCGAGCCCCAGGCATCCTGGGCAGCAAGGAGAGGCAACAGAGAGATTTCTCAGGCTTTGGGCATCACCCTGGAAGAGAACTGGATGACAAAGGCTAAACATCTTGCCAGACCGTTACTGTCACTCTAAGAGGAGCTATGAAGAGCCCAGGGTGTATCAGTTAACTATTGCTGTTGATATAGACTGAATATTTGTGTCCCTCCCCACATTTCTATGGGAAAACCCTATCCCCCAGTGTGACAGAATTAGGAAGCAGGGACTTGGGGGTGATGAGATCACAAGAGTTGAGCCCTCATGAATGGGATCAGGGCCTTTATTTTTTTTTAAAGATTTTATTTATTTTCAAAGATTTAATTTATCCAAGAGATTGTGCATGCACAAGCAAGGGGAGGACCAGAGGGAGAGGGAGAGAACTGCAAGCAGACTCCACACTGCGCACAGAGCCCGATGCAGGGCTCCATCCCATGACCCTGAGATCATGACCTGAGCCAAAACCAAGAGTTGGACCTCAACCAACTAAGCCACCCAGATGCCCCCCAAATTTTATTTTTTTAGGTCACCTTCACACCCAATGTGGGGCTCGTACTCACAACATCAAGATCAAGAGCCATACGCTCCACTGACTGAGCCAGCCAGGTGCCCCCAGGGTCAGTACTCTTACACACGGGACCTCGGGGACTCTCACTCTTTCTGCCACAGGAGGACACCACGAGATGATGGCTGACTGCACACCAGGACGCGGGTACCTGCTGGCATCCTGATCATGGACTTCTAGCCTCCAAGTCCATGAGAATAAATATTTGCTGTTTTAGCCGCTCGGCCTTTGGTAATTCACTCTAGCAGCCCGCATGTAAATATCTCCAAATATGAATGGCTTCAAACAATACCTTTGTTGTTCACAGGTCTGCGGGTTAGCTGGATGGGTCTTTTGGTCTTGGATGAGCTCATCCACGCATATGACCTCAGCTAGGGTCAGGAGGTGGCTCTGTCTCTGGGAGTTGGCAGGATATCAGCTGGGTGACTTAGGACAGTCTCTCGCCCTCCAGCAGGTGAGCCCAAATGGACTCCATGACAGTGGACACTTTCTAAGAGAACAAACAGAAGACACAGACTCTTGAGACCCAGAATCAAGACTGACACCATATCACTTTCTATTGGTCAAGTCCAGCCCAAATTCAAGGGGTGGGGAAACTGACTCCCCACATTGAAGGCAAGAACTGCGAAGTCCCAATGCAAAGGGTTTAGATGGAGAGGGTGGTTTGGGGCCAATCTTTTTTTTTTTTTTTTTTACTTGTGATACTGATGGACAGCTGTGATCCTATTCTTTCATATAAATCTAAGGAGAAAACAAGCCCAGGGCGCCTGGGTGGTTCAATCAATTAAGCATCTGCCTTCAGCTCAGGTCGTGACCTCAGGTCCTGGGATCAAGCCCCGAATCGGGCTCCCTGCTCAGCAGAGAGCCTGCTTCTCCCTCTCTCTCTGCTGCTCTCCCTGCTTGTGCTCTCTCACTCTCTCTCCATCAAATAAATAAAATCTTTAAAAAATATATATACCACTCTAGGTATTTTAAGCATAAAGGTATCTAACACAGGGAATTTAGGGATTTAAAAGGTCATAGGCTACAGCTCCTACAGAAAACAGTTAGGCAGTCCCTCAAAAACTTCAGCATATGGGGCGCCTGGGTGGCTCCGTGAGTTAAAGCCTCTGCCTTCAGCTCAGGTCATGATCTCAGGGTCCTGGGATGGAGCCCTGCATCAGGCTCTCTGCTCAGCAGGGACCCTGCTTCCCCTCTCTCTCTCTACCTGCCTCTCTGCCTACCTGTGATCTCTGTCAAATAAATAAATAAAATATTAAAAAATAAAAACTTCAACATAGAATTATGATATGACCCAGCAATGCCAGCCCTAGATAAATAACCCAAAGACTTGAAAACAGGGACTCAAACAGAACCTTACATGCCGATGTTCATTGCAGCGTTGTTCACAATAGCCAGAAGGTGGGAACAACCCAAGTGTCCATCAACAGAGGAATGGATAAACAAAATGAGGTATAAATAGATTATCCCCCCACAAAAAAAGAAATAAAGTTCAGATACTTACAACGACATGAACAAACCTCAAAGACATCATACTAAGTGACATGAGCCAGACACAGAAGAATAAATAGGATATGAAACACTCTATTTAAATGAAATATCTAGAATAGGCAAATTCGGGGCACCTGGGGGGGGCACAGTCTGCTAAGCACCGGACTCTTGAGCTCAGCTCAGGTCTTGATCTCAGGGTGGTGAGTTCAGGCCCCACACTGGGCTCCACACTGGGTGTGAAGCCCACTTAGGAAGCAAGGAAGTAAGGGAGGGAGGGAGGGGAGAGAGGAAGGAAGGGGGAAAAAAGGCAGAAGGTAGTTGTTTTTTTGTTTGTAGAGTTTTTTTAAGTAATCTCTCCATTCAACATGGGGCTGGGATCATGACCTGAGCTGAAGGCAGACCCTTAACCAGATGAGCCACCCAGGCGCTCCACCGCTGGGATTTCCAGCCAGAGTGCCTATACTCAGGCTTTCCATAATGGCTGAGAAGCAAAAGGAGCAGGGAAACCGGCCCAGTGTAGAGTCAGACTGCCTGGTTTTCATCTACGCACACACGCACCCTGCAACACACACACTTACCACTCCGTCAATTACCCTTTACCCCGCTGGGGTGCGATGTTAACATCAGTGCCTTTTTACACCGTCCCTGCCCGGACACCCGGACTTGGATTCTCGGTTTCAGGTTTGAGCACAGCGTCCTGGTCCTCCCATCCCCCTGCCTCCCCCCAGGACAGCCTTGGCTGGGATGGGACCATCTGCGCAACTCAACTTACTTTCAGAAGTCGTCATTCCATCCATCTTGTCTCCTTGGAAGGAATGTACTTCCCACTCCTTTATATCAAGCGGCCATGCAACTTGCTAGGCCAGCAGGAGGAAGGCACACAGGACCCAAGCAGGGGCTTGAAATGCAGTTGGGCTCACACAGCTGCTGTTGCTAGAAGAACCTTCCTGGGATAGCCCGTGGGTCCCATGCATTAGATGCACCTGCCAAGGACAGCCAAGGTCAGCCTACCCACCAACACCTGAGAGAGCCCAGCCAGGATCATCAAGCCACCCAACCACGCCCAGCCCCAATCAGTCAAGCCCCAGATAACCTCAGATTTAAAGGAGAGGTCAGCCTAGATCAGCAGAGCCTTCCAAGCACGATCAGCTGACCCTCAGCCGACCCCCAGATGCGTGTGCTAAATAAACATCAGTATGTGTGGGTCACACACAGGTTTTCATTCTTGATCACCCGATGAGGAAACTGACAGTTACCAGCTGTATACCCACGGACTCACCATCATTACATAGTGGTAGCGTGACTATGGGACGGCCAGATTATTTTATTTAGGATCCATGGGCCACATAGCAAGAGGGTGCCGGGAATGTTGTCAGAAATTGTACCAGCGCCAGATGTTAAATGTACAGGATCTGGATGGCGGAAGGCGGTTTTACAACCGTGTAAGTTTCAGGATGATGTGGTTGGAGGGTTAACAGGCTTGGAAAACCCATTCTTGGGACTTCCCATGACTTGGCTGGACTTCACCCAGATTTTTCCGGAGGCTACATGACTTGTAACATTGCAACAGATCAAATGCAGAAGCAGCTCTGAGAATCCAGTTGTCTTTTATTGAGCTAGACATTAAGTATTCTCAAAAACGTGAAATAGGGGCGCCTGGGTGGCTCAGTGGGTTAAAGCCTCTGCCTTCAGCTCAGGTCATGATCCCAGGGTCATGGGATCGAGCCCCGCATCAGGCTCTCTGCTCCGCGGGGAGCCTGCTTTCTCCTCTCTCTCTCTCTGCCTGCCTCTCTGCCTGCTTGTGATCTCCGTCTGTCAAATTAAAAAAAAAAAAAATTAAAAAAAAAGTGAAATAATTAAAAATGAAATAATGCCACTCTTCTCATTAAACTTTTTATTTTGGAAAACAGCACTTTTCTTTTTTTAGATTGTATTTATTTATTTGACAGAGAGAGTACAAGCAAGGGGAGCGACAGGCAGAGAGAAAGGGAGAAGCAGACTCCTCACCGGCAAGGAGTCAGACACTGGGCTCGATCCCAGAATCCCACGATCATGACCTGAGCCAAAGGCAGATGCTTAATCAACTGAACAACCCAGGCGCCCAAACATAGCACTTTTCACTTAAAATGTTGTTTATGCTAAAATGCAAGGAGTTTCCAAATGTCCAGCAACAGAGGCGCCTGGGTGGATCAGTTAAGCGTCTGACTCTTGATTTTAGCTCAGGTCATGATCTCAGGGTGCTGGGATCGAGCCCCGCATCGGGCTCTCTGCTCGGCGGGGAGCCTGCTTCCCCCTCTCTCTCTCTGCCTGCCTCTCTGCCTGCCTGTGATCTCTGTCTGTCAAATAAATAAATTCTTTTAAAGATTTTTATTTATTTTACAGAGATCACAAGTAGGCAGAGAGGCAGGCAGAGAGAGGGGGAAGCAGGCTCCCCGCCGAGCAGAGAGCCCGATGCGGGGCTCGATCCCAGCACCCTGAGATCATGACCTGAGCCGAAGGCAGAGGCTTAACCACTGAGCCACCCAGGTGCCCCAATAAATAAAATTTTAAAAAAGATTATCTCGTTCCCTCTCCCTCTGCCTCTCCCCCCACCTTGCTCATGCTCTCTCTCAAAAAAATAAAAAAATTTTAAAAACAGATGAGTGGAGGGACGCCTGGGTGGCTCAGTTGGTTAAGCAGCTGCCTTCGGCTCAGGTCATGATCCCAGCGTCCTGGGATCGAGTCCCACATCGGGCTCCTTGCTCAGCAGGGAGCCTGCTTCTCCCTCTGCCTCTGCCTGCCATTCTGTCTGCCTGTGCTTGCTCTCTCTCCCTCTCTCTCTCTCTGACAAAAAAATAAATAAAATCTTTAAAAAAAAAAAAAACAGATGAGTGGATAAACCAAGCGTGATACATGCATTCAATGGAATATTACTTGGCCTTAGAAAGGGAGGAAATTCTGACACATGCTACAGCTTGGATGAAACTTGACCACAGGATGTTAAGTGAAATGAGACAGATACAAAAGGACAAATATTGGATTACTATGAGGCACATAATATGAGGCTTATATGAGATCATAGGACAGGCAAACTCTGAGGCAGAAAGTAGACTAGAGGTTACCTGGAATTGAGGAAGGGGGAGGGGGAATGGGGAGTACTGTTCGATGGGTACAGAGTTTCAGTTTGGGAAGATGGAAACATTCTGGAAAGGAATGGCAGTGATCCTTGCACAGCAGTGTGAACGTTCTTCATGTCACTAACTGTGCACCTAAAATGTTTAAAATGGTAAATTTTACATTACATATATTTTGCCACAATAAAATATTTACGAAAAATATAATGAATTTATTATGGTTATTTTTAAATGACTCCATAAGTAAATTTTTTAACTTCTCAGTCTTTTTTTTTAAGATTTTATTTTTTTTTAAAGATTTTATTTATTTATTTGTCAGAGAGAGAGAGGGAGAGAGAGCAAGCACAGGCAGACAGAATGGCAGGCAGAGGCAGAGGGAGAAGCAGGCTCCCTGCTGAGCAAGGAGCCCGATGTGGGACTCGATCCCAGGACACTGGGATCATGACCTGAGCCGAAGGCAGCCGCTTAACCAACTGAGCCACCCAGGCGTCCCAATTTAAGATTTTATTTTTATGTAATCTCCATACCCAACGTGGGGCTCGAACCCACAACCCAGAGACCATGAGCCACTGGCTCCACCCGCTGAGCCAGCTAGGCGCCCCTTGAACTTCTCAGCCTTAATTTAATACTAAATATTAATAGGCACAACTCACATACACAAGAGCTGTTTAGGGTCCTCAATAATTTTTTTTTAAGGTTGTAGGAGTGCCTGTGTGGCTCAGTGGGTTAAAGCCTTTGCCTTTAGCTCAGGTCATGATCCCAGCCACATCAGGCTATCTGCTCAGCAGGGAGCCTGCTTCCTCCTCTCTCTCTCTCTGCCTGCCTCTCTGCCTACTTGTGATCTCTGACAAATAAATAAATAAAATCTTTAATAATAATAATTTTTAAGATTGTTTAAAAAAATCCTAAGAAAAACAAGTTTGAGAACTTCTGCTCTGTGAGCAGCTGAGCTGAGCCTGAGCTAACTGTCCCTGACACGTCTCTGCCAGAATCAAAAAATTCCCGATTAAAAGGCAAAAAATGTAGTTTTACGTTTCTTCCGGCCAAAGCAGACAGGCGACCTCTAGTGGAAGTACGAGGTATTGCTTGACGGCGCAAAATTCCTCGGTAATTTTGTAGAGGACACAACTCGGTGCTCACACACACACATACAAGATCAAACTCACACACACACGCACACGGTCAAACACGCCTTCACACACACAAACTCTCATACAGACCCACATACACAAACACACACACACAGCAATACTGTAACACAGAGAACCAGCCTCACATATGGACACACAGTCACACACGCATACACACACGACACTAAAAATAGCATATGATTAACAAGGGCACTTAGTAAATTACCCCCATTCTCTCTTTTTTTATCGTAATGGAAAATGAGTTTCTTCCCAAAGCCATTAAATAAATGTTGAGCAAGTAATTAAGATGAATCTAGGTTTGGCAGCATGCCCGATTAGAGGTCCACGATCCCTTAGCTGAAGTCCTTGGGGACGGATCATTTCAGAACTCAGAACTGCTCCAGTTTTAGAAAGGCAATTCTGAGCTAATGCTATATTTTGCGTAACACTCCCAGGGGCCTAAGGCAGCCCCCTCCCCATCAGACATGTTCATATATTTGCAGCAAAACATGCGTGAAAGTTCACACCAAAAGGAGATAAAATAAAGAGCGTAAATAACTCCTATTAGTTCACCTGCCACCAAGTGGGCCAAAATTACCCCCAAAGAAATATTTTTCGGTTGTCACAGCTTTTACGAATTCGGAACTGTGGATAAGGGACAAGGGTTACTGTTAGCAGGACCCTCGCAAGTGCGGGCACTTAGATTCCAACTTGGATTGTAAACCTGGGATTCCAGCCCCGGGGACGTGGCGACGGGGCGGACGGCGACCCTTCGGCGCCCCCTCCTGGCAGTCCCACCCCTCGCAGCTCGGCTGCAGATGGGATGTCTACTGGCTTTGGCCTGATCCAGCGATGGGTCCTGATTGGCCTAAACCTTCCGAGTAATCCCGCCTTCACTTACCAGTGAGTGGTTGAACCCAAGGCTTAACCAATCGCACCTGACGGTTGGCTCCGGCTCAGGCATTGGCTCCAGGTTTGTCACGTGACCTGCACTGATCCAATGAAACTGAAGGAAAGCCCTTCAGCGCACCAATAGGGGCCAGGCCTCCGTCCCTCGGAGGGATGGGAAGGAGTTCAGGGAGGCACCCTGCGAAGCCGCTCGGGCATGAGGCTGACTATCTATGCCCAGAAAGAACCAGAAATGATTTGCTGAGCGCCCAGCTGTCCGACAGCGCCACAGTGCTGGGGCCAAGGCCATGCTTCCCTGAGGCTCCGTCCGGCGACGGCACGGCGGGTACTAGTGCCCGCCCGCTACCACCCCACCCAGCACTCTGATGGGCAGCCTTTGCTTGAGGACCCCGAGAAACACACCGCCCCCACTGCCACCCGGACTCCCTCACGACCCTGTGCCAGCCTCAGGCCCTCTGGCCCAGTCCCTCCATCCCTCCCTCCTCTCACGGCAACCGGATGGGTGAAGGCCGCGATGGTTGCACAACCCTGTGCTCCATGCCCTGTACCGTACACTTTAAAATGGTTTATATGGTAACTTTTATGCTTTGTGTACTTTACACACACCACGGATTTTGACCACCCACTTTTCTTCCAGGCCACTATCTTGATCAACCCACCATTGGCCACCACCGTCCCTCCCTCACCTGAACCACAGGAGGGCTCCTCCCTGGGCTCCCCACTTCGCTCCCACCCTCGCCCCGTACCGCTCCTTCCCACCCCGCAATGAGAGAGTCCTGTTGACAGCTAAGCTAGCTCTGTCCCTCCTCAGCTCACAGACTTCCCATGGCTTCACCTCACTCCAAGCAAAAGCCAAAGTCCTCAGGGCAGCCCTCGAGGCTCTGCACAATCGGCCCCCTTTTTCTCTCTCGGCTCACCTCCTCCTGCTCTCCCCATCACTCGCTATATTTGAACTGGGACTCACTGGCCTCGTGGTGGTTCCTTGAACAAGCCAGGCACCTGAGTCTAAGGGCCACCGCATTTGCTGTTCCGACTTCCTGGCACAAGCTTCCCTCAGAGATCGGCAGCCCCGGCCCTCACTTCTGCCCAGTGACCAGCAACTCCATCCCGCTCTGTCACCTTGGCCCTGATTATTTTCCTCCTTGGTGCTTCTTATGACTGGACATAACGTATATCTAAGTTATTAATCCTATTTTTTGTGTTGCTCCTATAATATGTCAGCTCCCTGGAGAGCAGGAAGTTTTGCCTGTTTCGTTCATGGCTGTGATCCCAGTGCCTAAAATAATGCCTCGCACATCATAAAGGTGCAGTAAATGTCTGCTAAGCCCACAATTAGGAGACAGTGGCCAAAAAAGAGACTGAGAGATCATGAAGAAAGACCAGCACAGGGGAGGTGATAGGGCAGAGGGGGCTGAACCAGGGAAGAAATGGGAAAGTAGGTTGGGCGGGAGAGCAAGGTGGGCCTGTGAGGGCAAAATGGGAGAGGGAGGAGAAAGGGAGAGAAAGGCGAGAGAGTGAGTCAGAGAATCGAGTGAGGGACAGAGGCCAAGACAACACTGAGACAGGTCAGGGGAAGACAGAGAGGCAGAGACACATGAGAGGGGGGCAGGAGAGGACGGTGGAGACGGTGGCAGGTGAACTAATAGGAATTATTTACGCTCTTTATCTCCTTTTGGTGTGAATTTTCACATGGTGGAGAGGACGGTGGAGAGGTGGAGATGGTGGAGAGGGAGACACAGAGACAGGAAGAGAAACCAAGGGATGGGGAGAAATGGAGCTGGGGAGAAGAGGGCAGGAAGCTAGAAAGACAGCCCCGGGGGGAACAGAGAGGCAGCAACAGTCCCCACCTCCAACTTACCACTTGCTGGTCTCCAGAAGCTCCAGATTGACTTGATGTCCCTTGGGATCCAGGCTGGGGTTTTTGAATCCCTGAGGGACAGAATCGGGTGGAGAGAAAGAACATGTGATGCTGTTCAAAAGGCTCCAGGCAGCTCACTAGCTTATTTAATCCTCACTGAAACTCTGTACTATTATCATCTTCGCTTTACAGGACCGCAAAGGTTGAGGAACCTGCCCAAGGTCACAGAGCCACTGAGAGGAGGAAGAGCGGGAATTTGAATCTGGGCATCTTGGCCCCAGAATCAGTGCTCTTTAACCATCACCTGTGCTAACTATAAAGGGGCGCTGTCTTCCTGGGTTCCCCTTCCATCTGGAGACCCCCCTCTGGGAAGTGGGTGCTGGAAACGTAGAACGGAGGAAGGCAGGCAACCAGAACGACTGACATTCTCAGCCCAGTCCTCATCCACAGATGTCCCAGCCTGAGGGAGGAGGCTAAGCTTCACTCTTCTGGGAAAGTCCCAGTTCAAGGGAGGAGGCTGGACAGGAAAACTGCTTCCTGCCTATAGGGTCCAATGTCCTGCCCAGAGCCAGGCCTCCGTCTTCTGGGTAGGAAGAAAGACTCAACTACCTTTGACTCTTTCAGCAGGACCGGTTTCTCTGCCTCTGTCCACCAGGAGTGATGGAGACCAGGGAGGTTGTACTCCTCTTCAAAGGCAGCATAGCGCTGGTAACTTCTTCTGTGATTTCCAGGGAGGCAGAGAAGCCCACTACCACCCCTGTCCACCCTCCTCTCTCAGACCCCAGGATGAAGGCCTCAGTCCCTTCTGGTAGCATCCTGACGTCTCAGGGTGACTGAGCTTCTATCCCTGACATTGTAATTATAGTAGTCACAATCCCCCAAATCCTAATTCTTGCCCGAAATCATCCCATCTCTTCCCTCATCTCCTGTGCTGTAACAGGAGAGCAGACCCTCTACCTCCCTCCAGACGCCCTCCTCTTCTGCCCCAAGTATCCGCAGAGCTGTGAAGTCCTTCACACTGTCTGACCTTCAACTGCCCCATTGCAGAGAAGCCTCCTCCCAGCCCCAAAAACCACATGATGGCGAGAGAACACCCACCCCACCCCCACCCAGGTCAGGGGAGAAGCCACCCGATCCACCCAGGGCAAGAGAGATGAAGATCAGACGCGGGTAAGGCCTTCCCCTCACAAACTTGAAAGTAGAGACATCTCGCAAACAATACAACACAGCACCGGGCAGTTGGGGCTGGAATTTATTGCACAGGGACATGGACACGGAGATTGAGAGGAGGGCGGTGGGCTGTGGGCGCTATGCTCAAAATCCTAGGAGGGTGTCAGGAGGCAGAGGTCAGGATGGGGTCTGCCAGATGGTGGAGGACCCCGGCCTGACGGCAGAGGAGCGAGGCCCCGGGCCAGCTCCCCTTGGCGCCCCCACCCCCATTCTTCTGGATGACGACTCCGGAGACGCTAGGCGATGTCATGAAGAGGGAGCCCTGGCCCAACCGGGTAACGAAGCATCCGCCGTAGGGGCGCGGGCTCTCGAGAAGCAGCGATCCAGCTTGGGTTGGAAGGGAGGGTTACCCGGGTCCTCGACCCCCCGCGGCCTCCGGCGTCTCTCTGGGTGTCTGACGGTTCGGGCGGCGGCTGGGGTCGCTGTGGCGGCGGCGGCGGCGGCTGCGCGGCAGCTCGAGCTGGGGTCGCGGCCCGCCGGGGGCTCCCAGGAGGCAGGAGACCGAGGCAGCGGCGGGCGCCAGGGCAGGCGGCGCGCCCGGACGGGCGGCGCACGGAGGGGACGGCGCGCTGGGCGGCGGGCCGGCGGGGCCCGCGGGGGGCCGCGTGGGAACCCAGATGAGCCCGTAGTAGACGGCGAGCAGCACGGCGGCCAACGAGACGCAGAGGAAGTAGGCGCAGACCGGGGCGAGGCGCAACCAGCGGCCCCGCGGGCCTTCGCTCAGCCCGGCGCCACCCGGGCTCTCGCCGCCGCCGCCCACGCAGCTCGTGCCCCGCATCCCCGCAGCCCACTGGGCCCCGCGCAGCGGCCCGCGCAGGCCCCGCCCCCGCGCCCAGGCCCGCCCCCGCCACCCACCCCCTCGGAGGACCGCCTCCGCGTCTTAAATCTCCCTCGTCCAACCCCGCCCCCGCCAGCATGGTCACGCCCCCGAACGGGCGGGTCTCCTCCGGGCTCTGGGTCCGCCCCCTCCCCAGTCTCCAGCCAACCACCATCAAGCTAAGGCTTAACTAGCGTCCCGACCCCACCCCTCACTTAGCTCTGACCCCGCCCTAGGCCTGCAAAGCTAGCTCCCTGCGCTTCCGACTACCGCCCGGCTTCGGTGTGATGCACACACCTCTTACCTGAGAGCCCGCCCAGAGCCTAGCCCCGCCCTCCCCTTTCTGGCCTCCTCCCCCAGCCTTAACCCCATCCCCTTTCGGGATTCAGACTTCTCCCAGGCATCCAGCCCCGCCTCCGAGCTCCACGGCCTTGCGAGGTTCAAGCCTCACAAAGCGCCCCCGTCCTTAGCCGCAGGCCCGCCCGCTTCTAACTTGCCTTGCTCCGAATCAGACTCGAAATCTATTGCATTCGAAGCCGCCCTCTTCTTCCCTGGACTCACGCTCTCTAGTCCAGGCTCCACCCCTATCCTCCGCCTCACTCCACTAGTTCTAGCACCGTACTGAACACGCCCCCGACCGAGGGCTGCACCCCACACCCGCATTAGGAACGCCCATCTAAACCGGCTCTCGCCGCTCCATCCCACATCTAAGGCCATCCTGCGCTCTAACTCCGTCCGCCAGAATTCTGGCCCCGCGCCGGCATCCTAACCACGCCCCCGGCGGGACCTCCTCCGTACTTAGTGTCCTGAGGCCTAAACACCCGCGAAGCCCCAGCTGGGCCCCACAACCCAATCACGCCCCTTCCCCAACTCCTCCCCACCACCCTCTATTTCTCCCTCTCCCTAAAGTCACGGGATTCAGAGCGGTCTCCGGGGAGGAGAGAGCGCAGCCTGGGAATCCAGACTAACCCCCTCCTGCCGCCCCCACCCCATCAAGGCGGGGAAGCTTCAGTCCCCTCCCAGCAGCGTCTTCAGGAATTCGGGGAGGCCTGCGGGAGGAGGGGAGGGGAGGGAAGACGTATCAGGGGGGTGGAGAAAGGAAGACCCCCTTCCTCCCGCCTCTTCCGCCACAGAAAAGCCCGCCAAACATAGCAACCCAGCCTGCCCTGCCAGAAACACAGTTCAAAGGTTAGCGGAAGCACTGCGTTTAATAGGCGACGGGGCGGTGGCCCGGTAATTCCGAGTCCAGTGGAAGAGTCACCGGCTATCTGCCAGGCCCCAGATGTAAACCGGAAGGCAGCAATCTAGGCCCGGGGACCGGCATCTATCACCCCATGGCTTCCATTAGGTGGGTGATTAGGGGGCGTCTCAGCCCTCCCGGTGCCACGGCGCCCCCTGAAGCATGAGACTGGACTATTGCCCTGGCCCCACCCCGTTCACGGTCCCTGGCTCCGCCCCCCTTACATTTAACCCTCTTCTGGCGGGAGTGTGACGGAAGCAGAGGACAGAGGCGCAAGGCGGCAGGAGGTTAGTGCAGAGCGCGGAGGCCACGGTCGGCGGGCGCGGTCAGCGGGCGGCCCCCGGTGGCGGAGCGGCAGCCAGCACCTTGCAGAAACGCACCCTCTGGAAGTCGGTGATCTCCGCGGTCTCCTGGCCCTCGGTGCCCGCCTCTGAGGAAAGAAGAGGCAGTCAGCGGAGGGGACGGTCTCTCCCACCTTCCACCAGGACACCTCCTCCCCCGCCCCGTCCAGTTCTGTCTCTGATCCCAACTAAGCCCGGCTGCAGTCGCCCCGTGCTAAATGGTTTATGGGTCTCGGACTCCCCTCATCTTCGCAAAGGACCCACAAGCTGCGTGCACCCCAGCAGAAGCCTGTTTACAACCGATGAAATCATTGTAGTCACCCTAAACTCTGTCCTCGCACACCCCAGCCGCCGCCCCCCTCATACTCCCACGGGCATAAACTGACTCCCATCACGCCCGCCCTATTGGACCTGTCCCTCTCTGCCCTTGCCCACGTAGAGTGCTGACCAGATCTCCCTTGGCTCTGCCCCAAACTCTAACCCCGCTCCTGGGGAGGTCCCTGGATCGCAAACTAGTTTGATGGAGGTGGAAGCAGCCTTGGGCCCAACATTCTCATGGGGGGTCTGCGTTTCTATTCTAATTTATCCTACGTGGTTAGACCTCAAAACGCCAATCCTGCCCGCAGCTAAATCCGTAATTCTACCCCTCTCCCATTTAAATTCCTAATTTTGCCCTCAGCCCCGCCCCCTCGAACCTAGCCCCACCCCATTACTTTTAGAGGACATCCCCAGACACTGGGGTCTGCCTCCAAATCCCAGTCCCATCTCGGCCCCACCTCCTCACAGCCCCCCTCCCCCCTCCACTCAATCCCCTAGCACGAGATTCTCGTTAGCTCTACCTCCTTGACCTTGGCCCCAGTCTCGCAGGATCCTAGCACTGTAGCCTCACCCCCACGTGCACAGCTACGCCCCACGTACCCAGCTCCACTCTGTCCTACTCTCCCCAAACCCTCCCCTCAGCGCCAGAGGGAGAAAAAGAGGAAGGAAGCTGGCCCCATTGGGCCCCGTCCACTCCCCCACCTGGAGCTGCGTCAGACCTTTCCTCCTCAGCTTTCTGGGTTCCTGGGAGGCTGGGCCCACTCTCCAGGGAGGCAGGGGCTGGCTGGTCACCTCCTGGGGAAGGAGGAGGCCCAGTCAAGTCCCTACCCCTCCCAGTTCTCCCCCACCCTGAGAGAGAAGGCCCTGGGAGAGTGAGGGCTGTTCAAGGACACACTTGGGGAGTATCATTTGAGGACTTGAACTCTTTATTGGGGACGGGGCATTCCAGAGACAGGTATGGGCTGTCCTCCCTAGCCACCAGGGCGGTGGGGCACCCAGGGTCCTGGGGCCCAGCCCCAGACAGTCCCCACGGCCAGTGCACCCCCAGAGCGCGCGCGCGCACACACAAGCAGCTAGCTTCCTGCATTTCCAAAAGGCCAGGCCTCGCCCGGGGACAGGACACCAGCCGGGTGAGCATCCCGGGGAGAATTCAGCTCCATCTCTTCACCCCAGTCAGACACAGGCTGGTGGTCCCCAGGGGGTGAAAAGGGGCTAGAAGGCGTGGCAGGGGCCTGGGGCAGTGGCAGGGGCTTCTCTGGCCCGGACGGCTCTGTGTCAGCCTGCTCACCGGTGGGACTTCCGGTGCGGCTTCCCGTAGGGCTTCTGGTGGCCTCTGCCTCCGGGGGTTGGTGGTCTTGGGCTGGTTCTTCCTCCTCCTCATCAGCCTCTTCTTCTTCTTCCTCGACCTCCTCTTCCTCCTCCTCCTCACTCACATCTTCCCACTCCTCATCCTCCCCCTCATCCTCCTCCCCCTCATCCTCAGGGGGCCGGTGGGCAGGAGGAGCTGGGGTCTCCAGCGGCTGTGGGGAACACGAGGCAGGTCGGGGAGAGGAGGTGGGCCCCGAGCACCCCCAGGCCCCCTCCCCAGTGACGAGAGCCCGCCTTACCTGCGTGGCCGTCTCCTCAGGGGCAGTAGGCTGGGGGGCCTCAGGGGCCGGGGACACTGCCTCCTTCGTTTCCCAGCGGTCATCATGGTCACTGGAGGGGACAGAGGAAAGAGGTGAGGCCCGGATGGCCAGGAAGAAGGGGCATCTCACCTCCACGTCCTCCCCTGGAGAAAAGCTGCCAAATTCAACTCAGGGCGCGAGGGGGCTGGAGCTTTCCAGGAGTGAAGCCAGCACATGGGAGAGCCAAGGAGGAAATGGGGGTGTGTGTCCCCAGGTGTCAGGGACAGACAGATGGAGGGGCGCCAGGTGGCAGAAGAGGAGCGAATGGAGATGGAGGGGCGCCAGGTGGCAGAAGAGGAGCGAATGGAGATGAAGGGAGAGATGGAGGTAAAGCAGAGAGCTAGGCCCGAACTCCCCAGAAACCCACAGAGAGACGAGCACCAAGAAAAGACAGGGGCGAGACAGCACAGACATGCCCCCACGTGCAGGAGTCAGAACCACCACGGATCGAGCCAGAAGCCCTGCTGGGGGCACGGGGGTGTGCACACACCAAAGGAAGGGGTGCCCCCACCTGTAGGCACGAGGGGCTGCCTTGGTCTGGGGTCGGCTACTCTTCCTCCTCCTGCGGCTGACCTCCGCTTTGTGCTGGGTCAGGAACTCCCTGAAAGTGGGGGGCTTGGGGGGCCGCGTCCAGGCCTCGTCATCTGCAACAGAATCCAGGAGGAGTCGGGGACAGGGGTGTGGCGCAAAGTAACCCCTGTGCCGGGCCCTGCCAGCTGCTCCCCGCCCCACCCCAGGACACTCACTCACCATAGCGGTGGGATGGTTCAAGGGCAGCAGCTGGGCCATCCTTGAACCTGGGAAAAAGAGAAAGGGGGTGAGCATGCAGCTGGGGGAACAGTGGGAGCAAGAGGGGTGGGAAGAGATAGGGAGACAGATGGGGGCCAGGGTCAAAAATCAAGATCATAGATGGTCAACCAGAGGAGGTCACTGATTAGAAGACAGACAGGATCAGGGGATGGAAAAGAGGCAAACTTGGCATTGTAGTGACAAATAGAAAAAAGTCAGTATTTGACCCCCAAAAAACCAAAAATTTAGGAAGTACATGATCTCTAGCTTCCAGTCTGGCCTCAGTTCCTATCACTGTCTCCCATCTCCCCAGCTAAGCAGAGTCTCCTACCACACAGAGCTCTGCCTCAGGGCCTTTGCACCTGCTGCTCCTGGGACACTTCCCCAGACTTTTCAGTGGCCTGCACCCTCACCTCCTCCAGGCCTCAGCTCAGACCCTCCTAAACCCCTAACATAATCACATGTTATTTTATATATATCACCAAAGTCTAAAACAAGAGCCTCCATCCCTCTCCATATTCTTTGCTGTTCTTTGTGACCTGCCCCTGGATCGAGTGTCTACCTTTCCAACTCGACTCAAGGCTCCCTGAAGGCAGAAGTGTTTCGTTCATCACTGTATTGCCATCACCTTTCATGACACAGATAAGAGACTCAATAAATATTTGCTGACAGGGGCGCCTATGTGGCTCAGTCAGTTAAGCATCTGCCTTCAGCTCTGGTCACGATCCTGGTGGAGTACCAGGATCAAGCCCCGTGTGGGGCTCCCTGCTCAGTGGGGAGCTTGCTTCTCCCTCTCCCTCTACCCTCCACAACTAGCCGTGCATGCTCTCGCTCTCCCTCAAAATCTTAAAAAAATTTTTTTTGCTGGGGAGCCTGGGTGGCTCAGTTGGTTAAGTGTCTGCCTTCAGCTCAGATCATGATCCCAAGGTCCTGGATTCGAGCCCCACATCGGGCTGCCTGGTCAGTGGGGAGCCTGCTTCTCCTTCTGGCTGCTACTCCCCTGCTTGTGCCTTCTTTCGCTCTATCAAATAGATAAGTAAAATCTTACAAAATAAAATAAATCTTAAAAAATAAAATCTTAAAAAAAAAAAAAAAGCTATGGAAATCAAAGTACGCATGCGCTAACGGACCGGCTGCAGGCTGCATCAGAGACACAAGGGACGAACCCGGACAAGGTCTCCCTAAAAGCCTCCAAAGGGTCAGCTACAGTATCTGTGCAACGTATTCTCACACTTGCACAAGCCCTGCCCCCTGATCCAGAAATGAACGCTCCATGCACTGGGCACACAGCCAACAGCCTCTCTGTCCAGCCAGCGCCAACCGAACAGGGCCGGCGTGAGACCTTCCCGAGCAGTGGGGCAGGCAGCACGGCATAACGACGACAACGGCAGGGGCGGCCGGGGGGCTCAGTCGGCTGGGCGTGCGACTCTTGAGTTCAGCTCCCGTCTTAATGTTGGGGTCATGGGATCAAGCCCCACGTTGCGCTTTGCACTCAGCAGGGAGTCTGCGTGAGGACTGTCTTTGTCTCACCCTCTGCCCCCCCCCAAAATAAAAATAATAAATAAATAAACTCCAGCTGCAGATCTAACGATGACTGCTGGCTGGCTCTTCGGTCCGGAGACCACCCTCCTATCAATGACACAAGGAAGAGCTTCGCCTGAAGTTGGACTAACGGGCTGCTTCCTGGGGCCCGAAAGGGGACCCGGCCAGATAAGGGTAAAAGTGCCCCCCGGATGAGGGGTGTGGGTTGCGGGGGCGGGCATGCAGTTTGAAGGTCTCATCACCGGCCGCCCGTCCTTGCACCTTCCCTGTTTAGAACTTCCATCCGTGCCCTTAGCCAGGGCACCACTACACAAACCACCAACTAGATCAGCTTAGTTTCCCGCCACAGCAATGCCGCTGTCGCCAACAGGGCAGGGAGCGTGTCCCCCTCCCTCCCGCGCACCTGCCAACGCCATGCCCAGCACTTCTCCGGAGAGCGTCTGCCGCCTGAGCCCCGGAACGAACCCACGGGGAGCAGAGCGCAGCCTGCACCTGGGAGCCAAGCCCAGCCGGGATGCCAGAGACAGAGACAGAGGGAAGTCGGGGTCAAGGCCAAGGAGCCAAACGGGGGCGAGCAGAGGGGACACTCACATCCCGTCGGTCTTCTCGGCATCCCACTCCCGCCGCCACTGGCCAGTGGGCTTGCGGTGTCTCTGCAGCCGCTCCTGGTCGATCTTCTCCCTCTCCTGTTTCCAGCGCAGATACTCTGACCGCTCCCGGCCCGTCATGGACAGCGTCATGTCACCAGCACCGCCTAGGCCGGCCCGGCGGCCCTGCCCACCCACAGACAGGCAGTCAGGGCCCCGTTCCCCAGGCCGGCCCACCCTAGCCTCTCCCCCATGTGCCTGCTGCACTCAGCAGTAGGGCCATGCCCAACACAAGGGGGGACAGGCTGGAGGCTGGAACCAGATCAGCTCCCGAGGCACCTCTGCAGAGAGGCCGTCCCAGATCGCTCCCTCTCAAGTAGCGCCCTCTCTAGTCCCTCTCCCTGCTGGAGTTTTCTTCACAACCTTTCGCACTACCTGACACCTGACTGCAGGTTGGTTTACACAGCACACCCCCGCCCCCGAATCAATTTCATTGGGGCAGAAGCTTGGCCCTAAGACAGTCCCAGTGGGCACCTGAGTGGCTCAGTCATTAAAGTCATTGCCTTCAGCTCAGGGCATGATCTCTGGGTCCTGGGATCGAGTCCCGTCGGGCTCCCTGCTCAGCGGGGAGTCTCTTCTTCTTCTCCCTCTACCAAGTCCCCCCACTTGTGCTTGCTCGCTTGTTCCCTCTCCCTCAAGTAAATAAAATCTTTAAAAAAGAAAGAAAAAAGAAAAAGAAAAAGCCCTAGCACCTAAGTCCATATCCAGCACCCAAAAGATCCCATAAACACTACTGACAATCCCGAGAGGACGTCGCCCAAAGGCTCCATAAAGCTAAAGAGGAAAGCACGACGGTGCCCAAACGAGAATGGACCATCAGCTCAGGGCTGAAAGATGGGGAGGGGAGGCTGCCCCCCCACCCGCTGTCTTGGCCACCCTGGGCCTGGTGCTCAGGCACCCCCCCTGGCACCCCCCTATCAACGGTCGCTGCAGGAAGGACAGGCTGTTGGCAGACTGGGGCTCGACCCAGGGTGCCCCGGCTGCCGGCACCCACCTGCCGCTCCTGCTCTAGGCCACAGCGCACCCGCTCGAAGTCAGGCCCCCCCCAGTTGCGCCCATGCCGGCGGCTGCCTTCCCGCCGGTCCCGCTCAGGCTCCTCCAGGGGCCCGCTGCGTCGTCGGGGGTCATCCAGGAAGTTCCGCACCGGGTTGGGCTCCAGCACACCTTCCTGCAGGCACAGGGAGTGGGGGAGGAGGAGTTGGAGAGCTCACGGGGGCCCAGGCGGCTCCACCCCGCCGCAGGGACACCCAGGGCACTGACCCGCTGGTTGCGCTCGTACTCCGCTATCTTCTCCATCTCCTCGTTCATCTTCTCAATGTTCTGCCGGCGCCGCTCCTCCCACTCCTGGGGGCAGGCAGGACACAGACAGGGACGCCGGGCGTCAGCATCCACGCGGAGGAACAACCACAGCAGGCCAGAGACTCTCTGCAGACGGGCCTGCTCGCCAGGCCGGCTCCAGGCTGGCATCTGGGCATTCGGCTCCCGGCACGTTCCCGGGCAATGGTTAGCTATGAAGGGAGCTCAAAGCACCTCGGCTGTCTGTGCCAATGGTGTGGCATGTGCTGGGCGCCCACTTTCCTGCTGGGGTCTGGAACTGGGGTTTGTACGAGGCAGAGGGGACCTAGGGAAACCCCAGGCAGGGAGTCCCTGGTAGGCAGCCCTTTGTCATCAGGATTCAACGCTGGAGGAACTGAGGGCACCATAAGGTGTGGCTGTAACACACCAGATCGCTCCCGAGCCCGCATCCGATCCCCTCCAGATGTCGTCCCCTCAGCCTCCTCCCCTCGGTTTCCCACTATAATAGATCGCAGCCACCAATCTTTCTAGGGGACCCCTGTAGCCGGAAAAGGAGCCAGGGACCACGACACCCCACAGCTGTCACAGAAATGATGTCCGTAACAGCAGTAATAACCTGGCAGATGGTGAGGTGCCCCCCCCTCCACCGCACAATCCATTCTCCCCTTCTTCTGTGGGAACAGAACTTTAGATGAGCACACGGCCAAGTTGCCAGAGAGGACATTTGCGTTCCCACAGCTTGGCACACGGGGGAGAAATAAACTTCCACCTGGGTTAAGCCACGGTGTCCTGAGGTCTTCTGAGGACAGCAGCTTAACGTGTGCAAATCATAAACGCCCGCAAGGAATGTTCTTCAAGTGCTTCCCCGGAGGGCTTCGATGCCTGATGTCCCAGAATGCTCGCAATATGCTTGAAACCTGACTCTTATTACTCTCCTGAGAACTCAGAAGCTCCCAGGGGGAAGTGAGCCGCCCAAGGGCAGGGAATTAATCAAACCAAGTTGACCCCAAGTCCACAGTGGGCCCTGAGCCGCTCTGCTAGACAGTCTCCCAGCCCCTGACCCGCGCATCCGGGAGGGAGGGCAGTTGCAGGGACATCACTGCTCCCCACGAAGAAATCCAGCTGCGAGATGGACAGAGTAAGAGAGCGAGCGAGCGCACATGGACCGGACGGAAACGTTGCACCAGAATGAGCAACATGAGGGGAGATTAAAAAAAAAAAAAAACAGGGAGAGCACACGAAGCACCCGTCAGGGGGAGGGAGGGAGGAATGAGAGCGAGAAAGAGCCGATGGGGGGACTGAAAAAGCTGATGGAGAGGCGGACAAAGACAGACAGACAAACACCGGTCCACGCTGAGAGTAGGACCAAAGAGCAACGAGACGGTAAGGGTAAGGGCCTCTGCCGGATGACCCCGGCCTATCCCCGGCTTCTACCTTGGATTTGCGGTCGGCAGCTGAGGCATCTCCAGCTCCAGAGAGATGAGGGGATCCCCTGGCCCGGCCCCTCCTGCCACGGCCGCCAGCTCCTCCTCGAGGCTGCTCCCCAGAACTGGCCTCCCAGCTGCGGGCCGCCCGGCCCATGCCTGCCCGACCTCCCTGCTGGGGGGGCATCCGGCCTCCCTTGCTGGCCCCTGGAGGTCGCGGGGTCCCAGGAGACCTCCGGGAGGGACCCAAGCTCTTCTCCTGGAGGAGGGAAGGGAGGAAAAGTACAGTCACCGGGATGAGGAGACTGGGACCCCCCAAACCCTGAGAGCAGCGGTGAGATCGGAGGCCAGCCCCAGAGCTGAGGCAGCCAGCACGGAAGGGATCTCAGGCCCCAGGTCTCCATGCTCACCCCCTCTCTGTCCTAAAGAGTCCCCCACCCCGGTGCGGA
The DNA here is from genome assembly GCF_002288905.1 of Enhydra lutris kenyoni. Taxonomy (NCBI): domain Eukaryota; kingdom Metazoa; phylum Chordata; class Mammalia; order Carnivora; family Mustelidae; genus Enhydra; species Enhydra lutris. The sequence continues at coordinate 4,205,710 of NW_019154161.1, forward strand.
GCTCACCGTCTCCACCGCCATGTTCTCCTTCTCCACCAAGCGGCCTTTCCGGGGAGCTGTCACAGCCACTCCCTCGAGTTCGGCTTTTTTCCGGTCCTCCTCGATTTCCTAGAACAAACAGCAGGAGGAAAGTGTCAGAGGTACTGGTGCCAGCTGGATTCCCATAGCCCCCTGAACTCCCCCACAAGACTAGCCCCTACCTAGGCCTCTCTCCTGAGCTTGACAGGAAAGCTGGTCAGTTCAGCATCTTCCCCACCACCACTGCCACACCACACTATTCTCCAGCTCAGAAGCCTCCTGGGGTAACCATCTCTTGAGTATGAGCCAAAGGCTTCCCCACAACCTATGGGGCCCTACAGGGTCCAGCCTCATGACCACTTGACCTCATCCCCTACCCTCTCCCCCTTCTTCTCCCCCTCACTCACCCTGCCCTTCTCACTGTTCCTAGAACATATCAGGCTCAGACCTGCCTCAGGGCCTTTGCGCCTACTGCCCCCTTTGCTGGGAACACTCTTACCCCAGAGAGCCTTTAGTCCCTCACTTCCTTCAGGTTTCATTTTTTTTTTTTTCTCCTTCAGGTTTCTGCTCCTGAAATGTCCCCTTCTCAGAGAAGCCTTCCCTGACCTTTCCTACTATTCTCTTGGCCCTTCTCCTGTTCACTACCCGGCATTACACGTATTTTGCCTATTGTCTGCCTTCCCCCCTGCAACAGATGCTGCCTGAGGACAGGGGTATCTGGCTCTTTTGTTCACTGATGTATACCCCAAAGCTAGAATCATCCATGACACGCAACAGAAACTCAATACGCCTCTTCTTTTTTTTTTTTTTAAGTAAATGAATGAATGCATGAAAAATGAATAATGAAACCCATTCTTCCTCTCAGGCCTCTTCTCAGGAAAAGCCCTGCCAACCACCCTGGCACTTTTGACAAAGACCTCGGCCGCATCGTGACCTCTCACTCCTCACAGCCTGTCACCGAGCCCTCCCAAAAGCCCTGTCCCACACCCGGCACCTCCTCTCCTTCCTCCTTGGTCTCTGGGCTCCGGTATCCCCTCCTCCCAACCAACACCACACAGCAGCCAGGGAGCTCTTCCTAAAAGGTTACTCTGACCTGATCCCGCTCCTGCTCCAAAGCCCTCCAGGGCTCCCCGGTGCCGTCAAGAGAAAGTCCAAACTCCCAGTCTGGCTGCCAGGGTCAATATCCCTCCGCGGACCCTCCAACCTTAAGCTCTGAGTTTCTACACAAACTGTTCCCTCTGCCTGAAATGTACGGCTCTTCTTTCCAGCTGGCTAACTCACCCTTCGGGTCTCAGAATCTCCTCCTCCAGGAAGCCCTCCCAAGTATCCCCTACACTGGGTGAAAAGCCGCCTTTGGCTCCCGCCTGACCTCTAAACTCCTGCGGCTCACCCCAGCCCTACTGCGGGTCAGTACGGCCTGCAGAGCAGCCGGTGCTCCCACTGGACTGTGAACTCTGGACTGTGAAGTCTGCAATGACCTCACGGATGTCTCAGTCATAGCTGAGTGAGTTGTCCAGCCACACTCAGCCTAGAGCCTGGCAGTGAAGGCCCCGTAAGCATTCCTGCATGAACGATGGAACGATGGAATGAAAGAAGGAATGGCAGGCTAAGGCCTTTGGCTTTTATCCTGAGAGTGATGGGGAGCCATGAAAAGATTTGAAGGGAGAGGTGAGGGAAACTCACTGCGGGGAGGAGAGGGGATGGGGTCTCCCAGGGCGGGGCTAGGGCACCTGGTAGCGCCGGATGAGGGCCTCATTCTTTCGCCGAAGAGCCTCGATCCTCTTGTCCAACTCGGCATCCTTCTCCTCCTTCGATTTCAGATCCAGTGTGGCTGACTGAGAGAAGGAGACAGCTGAGAACAGTAACAAAAACCTATACCCAACCCAGTGCCATTGGATCCAGGGTCTGAGTCCTGGGTCCCCTCCTCCCAAGCCCCTGACCCAAAGCGTAGATTCTAGAGAGCCCACTTTCCATCTCACCATTCCACTGGCAAGGTGGGGCCAGGGTCCCAGCAACCTTCCCCTGCAGAATCTGGACACAGCACTGGGGGTTCCTGAAGGCAAAGGGAACAAAAGGACTAAGGCCAATGTCTCCCCAGTCTGCTTCCATCTCACCCATACCCGGGATCCTCCCAAACACACATGCACATGAACCCCAGCTGCACCCCCAAGAGAATTCTAGTCCTCATTACCATTCCCTCTTCTTGTGCAAGCCCGACCCCTACTGGGAGAAATCTAGAGTCCACCACCTCCTGGACATTTGTGCCCATTCCCTACTTAAACACTAGAGTCGCACCCACCTTGGGAAAGCTCTGGTCCCACCCTACAGCTTAAGGAAACATCCAACACCGCTCCCTTCCAAAAGAAGATTCTAGCCCAGCCTCTAGACCCTGGTGCTGGGAGTTTTAACCCAGGCCTCCATCTCCGGAGTGCTTCAGACACATCCTCCCGCTCCCCATCTATACTAGAAGATTCTAGGCCCACCTTTCTTTGCCCACTCCGGTGCCCCTCCATCCCCGTGAACCTTCTAAACCCACCTCTTTCCCAGGAACGGTTCAAAATAACCCCACACAAAAACAAGCTCGAATCCTACACGTTGCCCCGACCCTGGGAGAGCACTTTAAACCCACGCCTCCCTCTGGGATGTCCTAGCCCCGCCTCCAACGTCCGGAGAAAGGTACCGCTGCCTCCCCAACAACCCCGCATATATTCCCAAAACAGGCCCGGTGTCCACTGGCGAGGCTTCCTGGGCTTGGCTCAACCCAGGGAATACTCTACCTGCCCTGGCGCAGAAAACTGCCCCGCCCGCGCGCGCCTTTGCAGGGAAAAGCTCCAGCCTCTACCGGGTCGGGAAGGCCACGGCCCCGCCCCACCCCGGGACCAACTTTCTCGCCCCGCCTTTCCTGCTAATCCTTTGACCCCGCCCACATGGGCGTCTTTAACCAGACCCCGCTTCTGACTCTCCCAGCCCTCCCCCAGGCCCCGCCCCCTGGGTCCCACAGCAACAGCCTGAACACGCCCCCTACTCTCGCGTTATTACGCCGGCCCCGCCTCCGATTTGCCCAGCCAGCCTCCCGGTCACGCCCCCTGCCGCCCAGCCCCGCCTCGTCGTGTCAAACTACGGCCCCGCCCCCAGTACCCCCTCCGAGGTTCTGGCCCCGCCTACAGCATCCGCGCGGACGCTCAGACACCCGGCAAAACTTTCTGGCTCCACCTTCAGCATGCCCCGCCAGCACCCTGGCTCCGTCCCTGCCACCCACAACTTTTTGGCCCCGGCCCCACCCTCGGAAGTCAGGGCCGACGATCTGGAGCCACTCCACGCTCAGGCAAAACTTTCTGGCCCCGCCCCCAGCACGGTCGGCCAGCGTGCCAGCCCCGCCCCCTAGCTCTCTGGGCCACACTTTGGCTCCGCCCCCAGCACGGGCACAACTTTTCAGCCCCACGCCCCGGCCCCACCCACAGCCCGGCCCGCCCGGGTCCTGCCCACCCGCCGACGTCCCGCCCCACCGGGGCCCCTCCAGCTTCCCATGTGGGCGTCCTGTCCCCGCCCCCCGCAGAGTACGCTGCCCCACCCGCACCCGCTCCCTCTCCCCCCTACTTGGGACGCCAGGCCCCGCCCCCTCCGGGAGCGCTCCCGACCCCCTCCCCCGGTCACCTGTCCCGGAGACCCCGCGGCGTCCGCTACTCCGGCTCCGTCGGCCTCCGCGTCCGCAGCTCCCGGGCCGCTCGCGTCACTTCCCGCCCGCACCACGTGAAGAGGGGAACTAAAGAGGGTCACTTCCGGTCCTGCCGGCCCGTTTCCGGGAACCTTAAAGGCGCCGCGCCCCCGCGGGTGCAGGCGGGAGTGTGTCTAGGTGGTCCGCAGGGGTATTCTGGAAGCTTGCTCAACTTCGTTTGGCCTAGATTACCTCCTTCGGGGGAAAGGAGACAACAGCCCCTTTCCGGCGTTCACCTGCTTCCTCTTTCCTGGTTCCAATAAATAGGTACCAGGCACGAGGCAAAGACTCCTGAAAATCTGACCTGCCAGATTGTGCTGGGGGTGACTGGGGAAACCCTCACGCTCCTGCCAGTGAAACCTTAGAGTAGAAGCTTAAAAATTTCAACCGATTGAATCTTTCCTGGACTGAGTGCCAGGCTGGGGGAAGGTGCAGTGCATGGGGAGGAAGGGGGTCAAGGAGTTGAGCTGGTGAGGGGAGGCACAAGTAAATACGAAATAACAGATACAGAAATGTGGGAGATACCTTACAGAGAGGCCTCCGGGTAACAGGCGGTGACTGTCTAGGCCGACAACACGGCCTGTGCAAAGGCCCTGTGGTGCGTGAGCATCTTGCATTCCAGGGACTGGAGGAAGCTCAGAGAGGGATCCGCTGGATTTTGTTACAGAGGCCAGGGGGTTAACACGCATTAACCAAAAATTCGATGTAATGAACCTATCATTACAATTGATAAAAAGCATTGACAGTTATAAGTGGTCAGACCGGATTCCCTGAGGTTGCTGGCAATTTTATCTTGAGACTCAAAACAGGAAGAGTGGAAGCACCTTCTAATCCCTGGTCCCTTATAAGGTTACTGTTCAACAGCTTTTCAAAGACCTTTTCTACATATACAACCGAATTTTTTTGGAAGTCCCCAAATTCCTGCCAAGTTCACTATCTACTGCTTCAGGTCTTTATTCAGATGTTAGCCCCACTTAACAGGCCTTCCTTGAAACCGCCTGTCTGGAGATTGCAAAATCTCCCATCCCTTTTCTTCTTCCCACTCTAGTTTTCCATTTTACCATTCACCCTCTAAACTACCCAGTGTCATTTCTCTTGTTCTCTGCCTGTCTGCTCCCCTGTGTCTCCTCTTTTTATAACTTGGTACATCCCCAGTGCCTTCAACAGGGCCTCATACATAGTAAGCTGTCTCCTCCCCACAAAAAAAATGTGTTTATGAATGGATCAATCTTTGTTACTACTATTTCCCCCCTTCTTATGAAACAAAACCATATATACTACGCTGAGATCATATATCTTTATTTAAGCAATGGATGGTTGAGAACCTTTAAAACTTCTGTGTGATATTCCGTCCTACAGATGGGCCATAATTCGCCCTGCCTGGTCTCATGGATGTTTTGAGTTGTTTCCAAATTGGGGAGATGGCCGACAATGCTACACTGAACTTCTCTGGGCACACATCTTTGTAAGTGCATGACCCATAAGCTTGCTCAAAAAGGACTCCTGATATCGTGATTAAGACCACAGACTCTGAAACCAGAAGGCCCAGGTTTGAATCTCAGATCTAGCACTTACCAACCACGTGACCTTGATCTATCACTTACCAACCGCGTGACCTTGAGCAACATATCAAACTTCTCTGGAATTCAACTTCATCTGTGAAGGAGATACCATAACACCTCCCTACTGGGTCTGTAGTGCAGAAGTGAATGGATTAATGAATGAAAACACAGAAAGTGCTTGGCGCGAGGCCTGAGATATTGTTAAGTTCTCAATACATGGAGACCATTATTATGACTTCTAGGTAGACAAATTCCCAGATCAAAAGGTAATTTACATTATGACGTTTCAGTAAAAATAAACCACAGCGGATGCAGGTAGTTTAGGGCCTGAAGTGTCTACAAAGTCGGAAGCCCTCTTGAAACAGAGAGTGGGAAAAAAGTGTAAGACAAGAGCACCACCCAGGGTTGGGACAGAGCGCTGGCTCTGTTGGACGAGACATCTGGAGGCTCACACTTCATCTGCCTCACAGGACAGCCTCCTCTGATGCTGGCAGCTCAGCAAAAAAGCCATGCCCACTTCCACTCACCCAAGCAAGGCCAGAGTGCGTGTTTCCCCACAACCTCGCTGACACAGTGTTTTAACACTTTCAATCTTTCCCAGTTCGATGGCCCAAGGGTTATGTAGTCTGAGTCACCTCTCCCTGGCTAAAAAGTGGCATTTTCACACACATGCATATATGCATATATCCGTTGCTTGTGGGGGTGGAATGAAAGAGGGATGCTGAAAAGTACAATAAGATTCTGTCTTTGGGGCGCCTGGGTAGCTCAGTGGGTGAAGCCTCTGCCTTTGGCTCAGGTCATGATCCCAGGGTCCTGGGATCGAGTCCTGCATCGGGCTCTCTGCTCGGCGGGGAGCCTGCTTCCCTCTCTCTCTCTCTCTGCCTGCCTCCCTGCCTACTTGTGATCTCTCTCTGTCAAATAAATAAATAAACAAAAATCTTAAAAAAAAAAAGATTCCATCTTTGTTTGCATCTGTCTTGTAATGTTAAAAAAAATAATAATCTTGAGATAAGGCAAAGATCCTGGACCATTTCAAGGAGCCCACTATAATCCCAAGGGTCCTTATAAGAGGGAAGCAGAGGGAGGGGCAACATATCATGTGGCTGCCACTGAAGATGGAGGAAGGACCCACAAGCCAAAGAATGGGAAGAATGCAGCTGGGAAAAGTTTCAAAAAGGTCAAGGGACGGATTCTCCCCAGAGCCTCCCCAGGGAGTGCAGCCAGGCTGACACCCTGATTTTGGCCCAGGGAGGTTGTTGCTTCTGCATCTTGGACCCCCAGAGCTGTAAGAGAATAAATGTGTGTTGTTTGATGGCAGCAAAAGGCTCTTAGAAAAGTGTCTGGCACACAGTGGGTATGCTTAACGTTACTCTTTTTTTTTTTTTTTTTTCAGATTTATTTATTTGAGAGGGAGAGACAGATGGGGGAGGAGGGATGAGGGACAGAGGGAGAAGGAGAGAGAAACTCCAAGGGGACTCTGGACTCTGCCCTGAGCACCGAGCCCAACACGGGGTAAGATCTCATGACCCCAGGATCAGGACCTGAGCTGAAACCAAGAATCAGTCACTTAACCCACTGAGCCACCCAGGCGCCCCTTAACTGTCTTATTATTACCTGAAACACCCCTGGCCAGACCCTGGCCTCTGGCGACAGGTCACAGTCACAGACCTTTGCTGCCTTATTGGTTAAAGGGCTGCTCCCTTTGCATCTACCTCACGATCTGATAGGCCTTGTTGATGCCCATTTTACAGAGAGGAAGACAGGCTCGCTGAGGCTCCCCTGCACAGTGGGTCACAGCTGCTTAGTAGTAACCAACAACCACAAACTGTGTGATTTACACCAGCATAAGTGGGGCACTCAGCGGGGATGGGCAGGAGCGGGGGCGCAGTAGGTGAAACATTGGACTCTTGGTCTGGGCTCAGGTCATGATCTCAGAGTCCTGGGATCCAGCCCCTCATCCGGTCCGCGCTCAGCGGGGAGTCCCCTTAGAGACTTGGAGATTCTCCCCACTCCCGCTCTGCACCTTCCCCTCCCCCCACCCACGTGCCCCTGCGCGTGCGCTCTCTCCCTTTCGTGCTCTCTCTCTTAAATAAATAAATAAATAAATAAATAAATAAATAAATAAATAAAATGTTTTTAAAAATTTAGAAATGGGGCGCCTGGATGGCTCAATCGGTTAAGCCTCTGCCTTCAGCTCAGGTCATGATCCCAGGGTCCTGAGATGCAGCCCTCCATCAGGCTCTCTGCTCAGTGGAGAGCCTGCTTCTCCCTCTCCCTCTGCCTGCCGCTCTGCCTACTCGTGTTCTCTATCTCTGTGTCAAATGAATTGAAAAAAAAATAATTAGAAATTGCAGACGTGGGGGGAGGGGGGTTGGGAGAGGGGGGTGAGGTTATGGACATTGGGGAGGGTATGTGCTAAGGTGAGTGCTGTGAAGTGTGTAAACCTGGCGATTCACAGACCTGTACCCCTGGGGATAAAAATATATGTTTATAAAAAAAAAAGAAAGAAAGAAATTTGTGCTGGGATTAGGATGGGGAAGCTGGATAGCTTTTTCCAGAATCTTTCAAGAAACTGTTAATAGAATGGCTTATTTCTTTTGTTTTTCACAAATTCCCAGATCTTCAACTGTGTATATATTAAGACGAATACTAGAAACCCCCCCCCCCAAAAAAAAAAAAAGAAGATGTGTATCGCTCCACAGTTCCAGAGGCCACAAGTCTGAAATCAAAGCATGGGCAGACTTGCCCCTTCCGTAGCCTCTGAGCTGGGATCTGTCCCAGGCCCTTCTCGGTGGCTACACGCATCACTCCCATCTCTGCCTGGGTCTTCACGTGGCCTTCCTCTCCGTGGCTCTGTGTCTCCTCCTTTTCTGTCTCTTCCAGGGACACCAGTCGTGGGGTGTAGGGACTCCCTGATCCAGGATGATCACTTCTCAAGGTCCCTAATTGAAATTCACCAGCAAAGGCCCTTATTCCAGAGATGGTCCCATTCTCAGGTTCCTGGTGAAGGCATCTCGGCAACAGCAGCGGCAGGGCCAGGATTGGAACCTAGTCCCAGGGTCTCGCAAGCCTTCTCGTGGCCCAGCCCTCCATAGAGCCCTGCACACCGGAAAGATCCAAGGGAAGCAATCTTAAGAAATGTTGCTCCAGGCCCACGGAACAATGTTTTGGGTCCTGGGCCGTGGCACAGGCTAGTCCTCCTGCCTGGAAACCTCTTCCACCAGGCTCACCGCTAAGGTCACTTCCCCCAGGAAACCCTCCTTGACCCCTGGCTAGGTAGGGTGCCACTCTGGGCTGTCCCCATCCCCCACCCCCCACCCTGATTCTCACATCCCAGTCCTGCCCACCCCAGTCCTCACTGCCCAGGGGCAGGGCTGGGGTTTTCGCTGTCACCACTGAGTCCCCAGCAACGTCCAGCATAAGGCCACAGTAGTTCTCAGTACATATGGAATCACTAAAGCAACCTTGTTCTCCCAGAGCTTTGGTGTCCCCAAACCATTAGACCAGTAGGACCCAACTCCATCCTATCCCAAATATGCTTTATGACACAAACTCCTTGCAAAATACCCCTTGTACTCCCCTCTAAATGAAATGCCTACACAGTATGTCCTACCTACATACATCTTTTTTTTTTCTTTTTTAAGATTTTATTCATCCTTTTGAAAGACGGGGAACGAGGCAGGGAGAGGGGCAGAGGGAGAAGGAGAGGCAGACTCCCCGTTGAGCAGAGAGCTCAATTCAGGGCTGCATCCCAGGACCCCAGGATCATGACGTGAGCAGAAGGTCGGTGCTTCACTGACTGAGCCACCCAGGCATCCCATTCTTTTTCTTTTTTAACTTAAATAAACCCTACCCCCAACCTGGAGCTCGAACACACGACCCCAAGACCAAGAGTCGCATGCTCTTCCGACTGAGCCAACCAGGCACCCCTATACACATCATTTTTATTATAATAACCTAAACTGACCATAAAGGAGAAATTACAGAAATCGAAGGGAAGAAATTTATAATAAGGCAACACACGTGAACCCTGGAAATCGTCAAGTAGTCAAACGCTTTCAGCTCTTACAACGAATACGCTTGGGTGTTGGAATGCTTGCTAATAAAACAACATCCTTTTGCGGGTAGCTGAGATTTCTAAAAAGGGCTGAGCGCATGCGCAGGCGCGTGTGCAGGCCAGTCTTCCGTGCGTGTCTTCCCGGGGACCCTGGAATACCGCAGCTGGTGGCTGTGGCGAGCTCCTCGGGTGTGACTTTGACAGCAGGAGCGGGGTTGCAGCGGTGACGTGATGATCCAGAAGGATGCATCACCCTCGGTTGATTTCTGAACACGACGTAGCACAATTTTCCCTCGACGCAAGTAGGGGGGACTCCCTGGAAAATTCATGATATACTGAAACCATGCAAATAACACTTTGTGTCTACCCACAAAAGAATGTCTCAGGTGCAAAGGCCTGACAAGGTCAAGCGCTGGTAAAGATCGTGTGCAGCCGCGGGGACCCTTGCCCACGGCTGGAGGGGGATACAAAATGCCGCCGCCACTGTGGGGTAACCTCTGGGCAATTTCGGCTATGGTTGGACGCGAACACTCACCCTAGGCGCCAGCAAACACACTTGTCAGGATCGACCCAACAGAAATGCGTGCACACATTCACCAAGCGACATGTCACCTATGAGAATGTTCATAGCCGCGGGACGCCTGGGTAGCTGGTTTGGGCTCAGGTCATGATCCCAGGGTCCTGGGATCGGGCTCCCTGCTCCAGGACAAGTCTGCTTCTTCCTCTCCTTCTGCCTGCTGCTCCCCCTGCTTGTGCTCTCTCTCTTTGTCAAATAAATAAATAAAATCTTTTTTTTTTTTAAGGGGGTTAGATGTTCATAGCAGCTTTAACATAATTGCCCCTCAGATGGGCTGATTTGTGTCCCCTCCCCATTCATTGGGTGTCAAACACCCAACCCCCGTCCCAGGGCCTGAGAATGTGACCTAATTTGGACATCGGCCTTTTACAGAGGTAATTCGGTGAAAATGAGGTCATTAGGGTGGGCCCTAATCCGGTGTGACTGGTGTCCTTGTAAGAAGAGATTAGTATACACGCACACAGAGGAAGGCCGGTGGGAGGCCGCAGAAGAAACCAAGCCTGCTGGCTCCTTGAGGTAGGACTTCTCGCCTCCAGGATTATGAGAAAAGAAAGTTTTGTTGCTTCCTGCCATCCAGCCTGGGCTGCTTAGTGGTGGCCGCGCTGAGCAAAACTGATACCACCCCAAATCAGAAGCAACCAGAATGCCCATGGGGGGGGGGCAATGGATATTCTCACTGCGGTGTCTTGACACAGGGGGAGACCATCCAGCAGGGAAAATGAACCATCCCTACCCACGCTCAGCGGCGTGCACAAATCTTAGGAACATTATGGCGAGTGACAAAAGCCAGACACGAAGAAGCACATACCGTGTGATTCTACTGATAGGAAGTTCTAGAACAGGCAAAAGTCACCTCTGCTGTTAGAATCGGGGATAATGGGGCTCCTGGGGGGCTCAGTCATTAACCTTCTGCCTTTGGTTCATGATCATGATCCCAGGGTTCTGGGATGGAGCCCCGAGTCAGGCTCCCTGTTTGGTGGGAAGCCTGCTTCTCCCTCTCCCACTCCCCTTGCCCGTGTTCCCTCTCTCGCTGTCTCAAATAAATAAAGTTAAAAAAAAAAAAAAAGATTCAAGGACAATGATGGTCGGGGGGAGGGACTCGAAAGGGTCTCCTCCTGGGAAGAGGCTGGAGCTTAGCATGTTTTATCCCTTTCCCTGGGGATCTGAAGACACGGAGTTTTACACTTGGGATATGTGGGTTTTAGGAAAGGGTGTAAGTTATGCCTTCCTCTCAACAACGTTTTAAAGAATTTTGGAAATAGGGGCGCCTGGGTGGCTCAGTGGGTTAAAGCCTCCGCCTTTGGCTCAGGTCATGATCCCAAGGTCCTGGGATCCAGCCCCGCATCGGGCTCTCTGCTCAGCAGGGGGCCTGCTTCTTCCTCTCTCTGCCTGTCTCTCTGCCTACTTGTAATCTCTGTCAAATAAATAAACAAAAATCATTTTAAAATTTTTTAAAAAGAACTTTGGAAATAAAATGCGGAAGTTCAAAAAGACACCATTAAAAATACCTTGTGTTTGTACGTGAAATGGAGTTAAGTTCTAGCATCAGTACATAGTTCCCAGACTACATGAAGATCTGGTAGGAAATTTGACAGCCAAGCGGACCGACTTTCGCGGAGCGAGTTTCCCGCTCGCCACCAGGAGCCGCTGTGACGCACTCCTTGCGGCTTTACACGCGGGACAAGCATTCATTCAACGGACAGTACTTGAACCATGAAAACCCTCTCCGTGCCCGGCCTCGTTCTGGTTTTCCGATCTGTGAAACGGAGATCAGAACGTACAGCTGTCCTGGAGGCTTGTCCCTGTCCCCGTGGAGCTCACTTTCTCCAAGAGAAGACAGACCCTACGTAGCTAAACAAATGAATATGTTAATAGGAGCGCTGCGGAGCAAGCTGGGTCCTGGCTGGGTGACAGGACAGAGATGGTTCCGGAAGGCTTCTCTGAGGAGGTGACGTTTGAGCAGAGACCAGAGTGAAACGTGGGGGCAAGCCAGATAAATACGGGGGCGACCCAGGTGAAGATGGTGGCTCTGTTCACTAGCAGCAAGGTGGAAAAGGAGACTCAGGTAGACCCAGCCAAGCCCAGTAGGAGGTAAAAAGTGACGTATTCTCTGGCGCAAACACCTGAGGCTGAGGTACAGACAAGATGATCTCCTATGAGGCTGGAGAGAGTCAAGGAAGCAATCAGCGGGTCCTGCTTGGACGAGGTGGCACCAGATAAAGCTTAGAGTATCTGTTTTATCATGATTGCTTTAAAGTCCCAACTGGCTCGCCTACAGCCACATCTCCAACTCTGAAAGAGAGTCCGTGCTAACATTTAAACAGTATATATTTACGTTTTTATTTTAATTCCAGCTAGTTAACCTACAGTGCTTAAAGAGCATTTTCTACGTGGCGGCCTCACTTTTGTTGCATGAATTATCTTCTAAGCTCATCCCAAAGCCCTTCTAACAACCACTTTACAAAGCAGGACACTAAAGCCCAGAGATGCTGTGAATTGCCCAGGGTCACCCGTCCAGCTGGGATTCGAGCCTGTAGGGATCTTTCTGACTCCAGAGCTCACTATACCACCTCTCTGACAAGTCTATTACAATTCTTAGCAGTATCGTGCTAGGCAAGGTACTTAATCTTTCTGTGACTCAGTTTCCCCATGTGGAAAATGGCGCTCGTGATGACGTCTCATAAGGATTATATAAGATAAGTGCCGAGAACAGTGCCACGCACACTGCATGTTTTTGCTCTTACTGCAATGATCCATTGAATCTGCCAACAGCTACTGAGCCAGTAATGTAGACTTCACTTTCAAAATCTATACATCTGAATAAATCCAGAATCCTACCACATCTCCTACCTCTACTTCCCGCCTTTCAGGATAGTCATAGGATTTAACGACGTCGTGTACACAGTAGGTGTGTCATTATTTACGATTATTATTTCTCTCAGCCCCTTCCTCCTTCCAGCTGCTCCGGCCAAAACCTGGAGTTGCCCAAACTTCTCTCTTTCCCTCACATCCTCACCCAATGCCTCAGCCAATCCCATCGGCTCCCCCTTGGATCTGACCGGAAGATCACCTCCTTGCTGGGCTCCCTGCTCTCCGCTCACAGCCTGTTTCCCACTTGACCGCCAGAGGGCGCCTGTGAGGACTAAATCCTCTCACCTCCCTCTGCTCAGAACCCTCCAGAGGCTCCCACCTTGTCAGAGCAAAAGCTAAAGTCTTCATCCGGATTTAACCCCCTCTCAGACCTCGCCTTCCATCCCTCTCCCCTTCTTCACTCACTCCCAGCTCTTCCCAGCTGCAGAGGAGCTCCTCACCATCCTGGACACGCCCACTCTGGTCTCAGGACCTTCGCACCTGCCCTTCCTTCTGTCTGGGCACTCCTTGCTTCTTCACCTGCTTTGGGCCTTTACTAAACTATCACTTCCTCGGTCACCCTTGTGAATAAGACCACCCTTAACACTCTTGAGCCCTCTCCCCTACTTCCTTTCTGGACTTCGAGACTCCCTTTGCATTCTTATTTGCGTTCTTTATTGTCTGTCTCCCCTAGACCAGAGATTTAGCCTCATGGATTGGGACGTGGGTTTTTGTCTGTTCTGTTCACTGTTGTATTCCCAGTGCCTACAACATTGCCTGGCCCAGAGGAGGCCCTCGATAAGCCTCTGCTGAATGAATGAATGAATGAATGAATGACCGACCACAGACATCCTGGTGGTCTTACCCATTCCCTTCTCTCCCCGTGTAAGCCCCCAGAGGGCTCCATTCACCAGCTGTTACCTTAGGCAGCCGACCTCAGTTCTCTGACCTCAGTTTACCCACTGTAAATGGAATTTAAGATGGTCTCTTCCCCAGCGGGGTCGTTGTAAGGATTAAATGGGTTCCTATTTGCAGCGTTCATAACCCCGCGACGTGGTCAGTGGCAAAGGTGGACTTTTTGCGCGGCACCTGTGCTTCCGCATTTCGCCGCTCGGGGGCAGCAGGCGCCCGAAGGATTCGCCCGCGCTGCCCGCGCGGGAAAATGAGCGGGGGTAACTCCAGCAGAGGAAGCTGATGAAATCCAAGCCAACTAGCAGTGAGCTCATCCCGCCCGGGCGCCTCCGGAAGCCACGGGGCCGCCAGGCCTCCGCCTGGCCCGAGCGATAAAGCTCCGGTGCTGAACCAGGGCGGGAAGTCCTTCCTGAAGTCTGCCCTGCGTGGGGCCTGCTGCCAGAATCCTAGGCCTGCAGGGAGGGGCGAGGATGAAGTCGCGAATAGTCCCCTGGCTGTCTCCGCAGAATGAAAAGTGAATTCTGAGCATGGCTGTGGGAGTGAGAGAGAAAGGGGATGGGGGAGGGAGGAGGGGGGAAGGAAGGGGGGGGGGAGGCAGAGACAAGAGGTGGGAGAGACAAGGGAAGGGGAGACGAAGCTGGGGAGACTGAGGCAGAGGAAGGGGAGACGGAGACTGAGGAGACAGCTCGGCAAAGTCAGAGGGAGGGACAGAGATGGAGAGAGACAGAGACAGGAAGAGAGATGGGGAGACAGAGAGACATCAGGACATGCAGAGATGGCGAGACAGACCCTGGAAGAGACAGAGACGGCGTGTGGGAGACAGAGGCAGAGAGAGCGCGACGGCAGGGGCACAGAGGGCGCGAGAGAGCAACGTGGGAAAGACGGAGCCGCGCCGAGACCTAGCGAGTGGCAGAGACGCGGGAAGCCGAGGCACAGAGCCCGGCGGGGGAGATGGACGGAGTCCGGGGGACAGAGCCGCAGACTGTGGGCGAGCCAGTGGGGAGAGGGTCGGCTGCAGGGTCGAGCCGGGCGCGGGGTGCGACGCGGGGAGGGCCCCTCCCCACCCCCCATCCCCGGGGCGGCGGCGGCGGCGGCGGCGGCGGCCGAGTTCCCGAGTTACCAAGTTACCGCAGGATTCGCGAGCTTCTCACTGGCGAGGCCGCAGCCAATCAGAAGGCAGCGCCGCTGTTCTCGGGCAGGAGGCCCGGAGACGCGCGCACCTTCCCCCGACACCCAGCGAAGCACGCGGACACACAATCGCAGTAGCTCGCACACACACACTGTCCCAGGGACGCGCAGCATCGCCCCCACACGCGCGCACCATCACCGTGACACGCACACAGACGTGCACACACCGGGAGCACGCCGAGACCCACGGCATCGCAGGGGCACACCGAATCTCACTTGGCAGACACAGTCCCAGAACATACACGAGCACTGCCCGGACCCACAACCACAACGACACACCTTAGGCCAACACATAACCGCATCCACCAGACACGTGCAGTCTCCATGACTTAGTCCCCAGAACACACAGTATCAGGGACACACACACACACACACACACACGATCACAGTGACACCCTCATAACCCCACAGCCAATTTATCCCCGTGACACACAACCGCAGTGACACACTCAGTCACGGCGGTTCACAACATTGCAGAGACACACCATTTTATTGACATATATAGAGTCCCATATAGAGAGAGACACATATCATCCTGACAACACAACCACAATGACACAATTACAACGACACACATACTCACAATGACACGAAGAGTTGCGTGGATGCACATATGCTCAGTAATGCATGGTGCCATGAACACACAACACCTCAGACACAATGACAGTGTTACACACACAATCCCACCATCCACAGCCCTGTTCAGACACACACGGTAACACTGACACACATGCACATCTCTTGACACACAGCAGAGCGCAATGGCACACAACAGTGATACAACATACCCAGCACACTACACCACAGTAATGTTACACCAATGCGTCCTACCACATCAACACAAGGGTACAATGACGCAGCACTTTCACAAACACTTCTACTAACACACATCATTCCCACACGTAGACAGTCCCCATGCCACACCAACACAATCACACAGACACACACCATCATACACAATCCCCATGTCACGCCAACACAATTACATGGACACATACCATCTCACCCATGCCCACCAGCCCACTGCACAAAACAACACATTGACACAACACGCAGACACACCATCGCACTCACGCACAGCACACCAGAACATCACACAATAGCATATTGATGCACAACCGCAGTCACAGACACCCAGTGGGACAAATGTAGCAGGCTGACACACCATACCACCTTCCTGACACACACAATCGACTGACACACAATAGCACGCTAACAAACACACCCACACACCGCACCCTAACACAACCACCACCCTCATATGTCAACCCCTTGACACACAGCACACTGACCCAGCAGAGCTCCAGAGAACTCTCCAGCACACACACACACACATACACACAGTCACACAAACACTGCCCCATCCTTGCCCTTGCCCCAGTAAGATGCGTGCAGTGTGGGATGCTGGAGGGGGTGGGTGTGCTGAGTGGGCGTGTGTGTGTGTGTGTGTGTGTGTGTGTGTGTGTGTGTTCTTATGCCTCCTCTTCCCGGCCCTTCCTGGGGGGCGGGGCCATGCGGCAGCCGCTGTTACCGGGTAAACTTCCCCGCCCCCCCCAGCGCGGCCATTAGTCAACCCCCCCCCCCAGGATGATGTCATCGCCTCATTCTGGAGGCTGAGTAATCCTCGACTCCGCCCCCCCCAGGTACCGGGGTAGGGGCGGGCCGCACCTGGGCTCACTAGGGTCTGGAGCTAGGGGCTCTGCTCCCTGGGCTTCCCTGGGGTGGGGACTGAGGAATCTGAGCAGCTCTGGAGTGGCCTGGGGACTCACATCAGGGTCCCTTGAGGCTGGAGGCTCCCAGTCCTGGATCCCTGGTGGCCAACTAAAGGCACTGGAAGGCTGGAACTTCCAGATCTGGGGTCCAGAGCATCGGAGGGTCCCGGAACTGGGAAGAACGCCCCTGCACCACTGTGAGGGGCTGGGTCATCTCTGCAGGTGTCTGGGGGAGTGTCTGAGAGACTAGGAGTTTAGACTCCGAAGTCCTTGACACTGTGAGGCTGGTACCCTGGGGGCGGGGGCGGGGCGGTGGGTGTCAGGGAGAAGAGGGAGTGGCTGTGGGGTCAGATGCCTGGGTCCTGGGAAATCAGCAACTTGACGCTGGGGAAGAGGGCTTGGGGTGGGGAGCTAGCAGGTCTGCACCCTGGATCTGGGCAGGTGGTCATCCGGATGAGTTGGGACACATGAGGATCTGGTGATTGTTGGGGGGCCGGGGGGCTTCCAGTACCAATACGGGTGAGGGCCAGGTTGCCCAGGGTCTCTGGGCATCTCAGGGCCTGAGGTCCAAAGGCCCGAGTCCCTGTTAGGGGAGATGGGGGACGGTGGGGGGAATGCTGCCTCCTAACTTTTATAGCATCAGACAGGCCTGGAGTCTCCTTTCGGGGGCACCCTCAGCCCTTGTTTCCTGGGGCTAGGAAACTAACATCCCCCAGGGTGAGGAGGCTCATATCTTGATGTCACAGGAGAGGGCATGCCTGGGTCCTTTGGGGAGGGCGGGGTCACTTATGGGGTCGGGACGCTGGGTCCTTTTCAGAGGAGGGGGAAATCCTCAGCGTCTCTTTCAAGATGCCTGAATCTCGTTCTGGGGTGGGGGTGGGGGTGGGGGTGGTGCCTTCGTGAGGTCAGGACGCCCAGGTCTCCTCTGGGAGGGGAACGCTCGGCCCCTGTGTTCACAAGGCCAACTCCAGCGTACCTTCCTGGCGGGGCGGAGGGACGGGATGCGCAGCCACTGTTTCCAGCCCATCCCAAGTGCCCATCCTCGCCCCGAGAGTACGGGGCGGGGTGGAGGGGGGGTTGGGGTGGGAGGATGGGACGGTGCCCTGCCCGGGCCTCACCCCAGCCCCCCAGGCTTGCAGGCCGTGTGCCGGGCAGCTCCCCGGGGCCCGGTTCCCCGCCCCCCGCGCCGAGGGCTCCCCCAGATCCGGGCGGGCGGGCGCGGCGGCGGCCAATGAGCTCGCTCGCCGTCTCCGGGAGCCGGGCCGGCTCTGCCCGCCTGGCATTGGGCACGCGGTGGGCAGCGGCGGGCGGGGCCTGGGGGGTCCTCGCGCCTGGTTGGGCCAGGCTTGTTGCTGGGTAACGGGGCCGCGAGTTTCCCCTGGCAACGGCGGCGGGTACCGCTCACTGGCTGGCCGGGAAGGAGGGGGGGGCGGGGGCGCAGGCAGGCCCCGCAGACCCCAGCAACAGCGCGCGGCCCCCGCCCCGCCGGGGAGCGGTAACCTTCACACACGCCGGCCGCTCGGACCCTGCGGACACCCGCGCCCCCGCCCAGCCCCCACGCGGCTCCGGGCCAGCCTCCGGGCCTGGGAGGCCGGCTACATCGAGGAACCCAGGAGGCCCCCTCCCCTCCGTGGAGAGCCAGGACTCAGGCCCTGCAGTGAAAAGTTAAGTCCTTCCCAACTCCCTCTCCCCGAGCTGCGAAATCTACTCACCGAGAATGGCACACAAGATACCGCGGAAGCTGATGGGTCGCCAGTAAACCAGCTGGGACTTTTATTTTCTTGAACCGATGATTCACACGGAGGCTACTCCTTCGGGCCACTGTTCCGAGTGCGTTACAAACAGAAACCCACGTAATCTTCACAGTTCCTTTTTGGGTCCCGCGGTGACCCTCTTTCTACAAATAAGGAAACTGAGACAGAGAGGGAAAGCTACTTGCTCAAGGTCATCATTTGAACCCGGCAGCGGGGCTCCAAAGTCTGGGTCTTTTATCACTTCACTGTGCTGAATGTGTCTCTCTCAGAGGCATTCATATTCACAGCTTTCTTTAAAATTATTTTTTATCATTTTGATTTTGTTTAAAGATTTAATTTATTTGACAGAGAGAGACACAGGGAGAGAGGGAACACAAACAAGCAGGGGGAGTGGGAGAGGGAGAGGCAGGTCTCCCCTTGGAGCAGGGAGCCGGATGCGAGGCTCCATCCCAGGACCCTGAGATCATGACCTGAGCCGAAAGCAGATGCTTAACCCACTGAGCCACCCAGGCGCCCCAATCATTTTTATTTTTTAAGTAACTCTATGCCCCTGATGTGGGACTTGAACTCATGACCCTTAGATCAAGAGTCGGTGAGAAATTGCAGGTCAAGCAAAACCCACACTAGTGGCTGGCCTGTGGACCACTGGTTTGAGACCCCTGCCCCAACTTGAGGGTCTTAGCTTGAAGTCCTTGTTTGGATTCTCAGAGAGTCAATGGACTCCCACATTGGTAGTATTCGTGACGGGTAACATGTATGAATCGCCCACTAGGCCCCAGGGCTCTCTTTTTCTTGATCTTCTTACTCTGCTAAATCCCGTGAGGTAGGGACCTGTGCTGTCCTAACACCAAGCGGAGGAAACTGAGACTCATGCACATGACTGCTGACCCAAGGCCACACAGCTAGCAGGCGGTAGAGCGAGGGATTCTAACTCAGGCCATTTAGAACGGAGTTCATTCTCTTCGGTGAGATCTGCAAGCGGCTTTGGTGGGGATGGGCCACAGCTGTGGGGATGCTGATCGAGTGCTCTTAGCCGACTCTCCACAGCACGGAATCATCTGGGCCCAAATAAAGGAGGTTGAGAACCCCCGGTGTATGCCAAGTCCGACTCCATCACCATCACAGCCGCCACCACCACCCACCGCCTCCCCATCAGCCACCTCACCACCAACCCCTCTCATCTCTCCAGCTAATCTCTCTCGCTGTCTCTTTCTGACTTTCTCCACTTCCCTGGGCTTTGGTGGGGATGGGCCACAGCTGTGGGGATGCTGATCGAGTGCTCTTAGCCGACTCTCCACAGCACGGAATCATCTGGGCCCAAATAAAGGAGGTTGAGAACCCCCGGTGTATGCCAAGTCCGACTCCATCACCATCACAGCCGCCACCACCACCCACCGCCTCCCCATCAGCCACCTCACCACCAACCCCTCTCATCTCTCCAGCTAATCTCTCTCGCTGTCTCTTTCTGACTTTCTCCACTTCCCTG